>NC_056734.1:534844462-534916962 GCF_019279795.1 Protopterus annectens
CTGTGTATCACTCAGTGACGACTTAGCCAGTAGTCATTGTAGCAGCGTTATTGTATATTTCTCAGACCCATTCCTTGGTTTGTATAGAAGCACTCTAGGCTAAATATTTTACATTTTCTGGTATTTGTGGCCACATTTAATGTACCACTGTATTAGCACTGCCAGTGTTTCCATGTATTTTTTTTCTTTCCAAAGCAGGTGGTGTAGGTATAGACCTAATCAAAGCAAAAAATAACATTTTAAGTAGCTCAGTATAAAAAAAGAAACCCCTTTCATATTCTGCAGGCTGGAGGAATCCCAAAATATCATAGCTTTTAATTATTTCCTATATGAACCTGAAAGAATAGCAAACATCCAGTACGAGATGCATATAGGCACTGTCAAGCAGGCTAGACAAGGAATGTATTATTTACAAAATTAAGTAGATATCAGAACTCTAGTGTTTTGGGATAAAAATGCTAGCACAGAATTTATGCAGTGAAGCATTAGCCTATGACTTAATTAAAGCATCAGCATGAAAGGGAAACATGTTTTAAGTCTGAGTTAAAACTGCATCTCTTTTAAAAACAATACTGAATCCGTACTAGTTATTTGTAATCTTTTTATGAAGTGGTTTGGGGAGTCACAGGCTATTCGCACATTGTTATTGCAGACAGTGAACCTGCTGTATCTTTAAAAGAATTAATGGAGAGTAACAACAATAACACCTGAAGAAGCGTAGTATACCTACGTGAAAGCGCTTGTGTCTTTGTTATTCCAAATAAAGAAGCTTCCTTTACCAGTGACTATCTCCGTGTGGTGACTCCAGTGGATCTTGTGTTTCATAACAATAATTATTTGTATAAAATGTCCAAAATGAGCAAATGTGGTTGCTTTAGGACATGTAAATATGTAAATGATGGCCCCTATGTAATGGTTCAGAATTTCGGTAGATCTATCAAGTGTCCAGGATTTTGTAATTGCAACACCAGAATGGTGGGATATTTGGCTACCTGCATATCTTGCTCTGCTTATAATGTAGGCAAAACTACTAGGAAGCTCAGGGAATGTATAATGGAGCATAATAGAGATATAAAAACCAAAAAAAAGGGTGAACTCTTTATATGCACATAGTTGCAAATGCAAGGATTTCAAAAGATTCATATTTTTTGTTATTGATAGGATTTCTCACAATTTTGCTAAAGGAGGGGATGATAAGAATCTACTCGAGGTTAAGGAATGCCTGTGGCAGTTGAGACTTAATGCCAACAATGCACCAGGCATTAATGAGCACATTTCCATCACAAGTATTCTAAAACAGAAATCTTACTTTACTTAACATCTTTGTAGTATGTATCACCTCTGTTAACGATGAGTATACACATATATTTTCCACATGTTTACAGATTTTTAGTTTACTTTTTTAATCTGTTCTTAAATCTATTTAAATGTCATTTTAACTGTTGTTTATTTGATTTTGATTATCAAAGTGCATTTACAATTTTTATGAGCTCTATAAATATATAATCTATAAATATATATATATATATATATATATATATATCTATCTTTGGACATTATTTACATAAATATTTTTCAAGCATGTTTTAAGCTATATAAGATACGAGACTATATATATATAATTTTTATTTCTATTAATATATCTTATATATATGTCGGTATTTTATGTTCATCACATTATTTTATAATGGAAGTATTCCTCTTTTTTAAATTAATGTACCATCCAACAGTTAATTAACCAATCAGGGGCGTTGTGTAACTAAATGGATGTATATATATATATATATATATATATATATATATATATATATATATATATATATTACACTTGTATGATGTTTCAAGCACTCTGAAGATGCCCATTAACTAAAATGGTGAAAGCGCTTAGTACTTTTTGTTTTTTTGTTTTTTAGCTCCAGCTGCTTGTTTTTATTTTTATTTTTACATGACTGTGGTCCATTTTATTTTTGGTGAATAAACTTCGTTCAGCGAGTCAACTGCTCTGCCTTCATTTGTTTTACCAGTTTATTGGCTTCTGTCTTTGGCTAGACCTGCTGTATCTGCCTACATCTCTGATCAGTGACACCTATACTCAGTGTAGATATTGCAAGAGAGTAATATTCAGCCGCAAGTTTATTACTTTAAGGAATAGTCTTGCTAGGTCCACAAAGAAGATGAATGAAACAAATGGTGTTTTTCAGCCTCATATTTAATTCCTACATGCTACAGTCCTACTCTTTGTGACTCTTAGCAGGTTACACAGCAGACCATATGGTGTACCCCTCCAGTGATACTTAATTTTTAAATGAGATGGGGGAGGTCATTGCAAAATACAATGGCATATTTCACAAATATGGATATTTTCTATACTTTAATCAATAAGTGACTTCTAATTATGAAGACTTGGCAAAAGGCATTTAAATGGCTGACCCTCCTGTCATCATTCGTCAGAAGCAGACTTTTCTTCCTAAGAGACTTTGTTGACTATCTCAGTATGAAATGGGAGAACAGCAGCAATAAAAGTGTCATCCTTACTGATGACTTTACTCCTAAAGACTACAGTTTATAATAATCCCGCCACCATTGAATACTCAGAAGAATACATTGAGGTTTGCAGTACTGCCCCATGCAAATTGACCACCAACCGTTCAGTGGATATTTACCACACATCAGTCAGCAGGACTGGGTAACAGAGTATTCTTGGTAAGAACACTTGTGGTTCTTAATTGATAGTCTTTACCATATGCGTCAGTTGACTGCACATGTGCAAGGCAACACTAAAGATGAAGAAAGAAATGAAGGCTAGTTTCTCTATATAATCCAAAAGCACATAACTTTACTTTCAGAAATGAATGTGAAAATAAGTGCAAAGAATTAAGGCTATGAGCTGTTAATGAGCTGATTCATGCAGCCCAGTGTCCTGTCCTTCAACTTCAACAAGTCTCTTAATCAGGTAGTACTCTGAGTCATTTGGGAAATTGTGCTCTTTAATGTTGTCCTGTACCGCATGTCTAGTCACTACTCATGAACATAAGGTTAATAAGCTTAGAACTGTAGTATGTAAAGCAGCAGCAGCCTGGATACTGCACAGTCTGTAATAATGTGGCGCATGGATGAATTGTAGGTAGTATGCTGACCTGGGGATTCACATCTCATTAGTTAAATGGTTTCAGAATTACTTAAAACAAAGAATATTCGGCTGGAGAAGCAGTGCTTTAGATTCAAAGTACATCTTGTTGTTCCCAGTTTGTGATTGTGGACCCCTCTGTTTTTTAACATCTTCAGGCGAGATCTAGCTAAGGTCTGCATACATTCAGTGACAGTCTCCTTGTTCTATGCAAATGATGTAGCTCTGGTAGACGGTGGAACAAGTAATAAAATGGATCGCTCTAATTATGAAATTGGTGTGCACTCAAAATTTATTATAATTTGTTTGCAGGTGCTGCCATATATTTGCTTAGAAGGGCTTCCCAGCAGTAGTTTAAGGTGAAATTCCCCGAGCTTCATTTGCCTGCAGGAAAATACCTCTAGAGTTTAGAATGCTAGCAAGAGGTCATTCTTATAGGAAATTATTGCTGGTATATATATATATATATATATATAGATATAGATATACAGATATATAGATATATATATATATATATATATATATAGATAGATATATTATATATATATATAGATAGATATATATATAGATAGATAGATATATAGATATATATATATATATATATATATATATATATATATATATAGATAGATAGATATATATATAGATAGATATGTATATAGATAAATATATATATATATATATATATATATATATATATATATATATATATATATATATATAT
Organism: Protopterus annectens; assembly: GCF_019279795.1. NCBI lineage: Eukaryota > Metazoa > Chordata > Ceratodontiformes > Protopteridae > Protopterus > Protopterus annectens. Next base: position 534,848,314 of record NC_056734.1, read on the forward strand.
ATAGGTCTATATACATATATATATATGTATATATATATATATGTATATATATATATATATATATATATATGTCTATATATATATATATATATATATATATATATATATGTCTATATATATATATATATATATATATATATATATATATATATATATATTGGGGTGGGCGTGTGGGGGCCTTCCCCCTCCAAAAAATGCTTAAAGCTGATTTTTTTCGCCCGTCTATATTTCGGGCATCATTTTTCAGCACTTTGGAAGGCTGAGGTTGTGCATTTTGAAATTGCATGTAAAACCTTATATACGCTTTCATTGTGTTTCTACTATAAGTCTAAAGACTCGGATTACCAGTACATAGAATTTCCAAAGTTTCTTCTTTCATAATTTTCTGTAGCCAGTTTAAGCACTCTGATTGTTGTTGATAATCATACTGAATCTTTATTGAGTTGTGCATTTGTTTTGCTTATTGTCTCTGTCTGGGTGTTTTGTATTGTCAGTGTTATCTTTTAGAGTAAAGCTCTATAATAAGGATTGCCTCCATTGGTTTTGTTGTATGACAATGTTAAAGAAATAGATGCATAGACATAAACAAGTCCTCACCACACAGTTAAGTTTTAGGCAGCCAAATAATGCACAAGCTCCTGCCTCCAGAACTGAAAATGCTTTTACTTCAAAAACAATGTATATCTTAGCTTCCAACAGTAAAAACACAAACATCATTTTTAGATTTTCTCTTTCAGCGATTATACTTTTTGGTTCAGTCACTTAAAATTTAACATTGGTCCATATGTGTACAAATCTTCCATCTTTTATCTACGAGTCTTAGCTGCAGTTAGACCCAGTCAGTTCTTGGCTGGGGTGCCTTTTGTATGGAATCTGTATGCCATCCCTGTGTTCGTATGGGTTTTCTCTGGGTGCTTGTGTTTCCTCCCACATTCCAAAGACATGTAGTAGGTGGATTGGAAACTCTAAATTGGCTATAGGTTTGAGCATGTGGTGTGGAAGAACTACTGTGGCAGGGCTAGCCACTCGATGGTGTAAACCTTTGCTCTAGATGATTGTCACTGTTGAAGTGACACCCTGACCCCTTGTGCAAAAATGGGAAAAGGGGTTGTGAATGGACTGATGGGTTCTTTAGATGAACCCATTCACATTAAGTTCTTTCTTCACAGTGTTTTTTGGTTGCAGCAAACTAGTTCTGTTAATCAGAGCTGCTGCATTTCCTTTTTACATTAATGCTGGTTTCACACACCCAGTGCTTCTCTACCTTAATTCCTTTTACTTTCCACCCACCTGCTTTGTATCCTTAGACATCATGAAACAAGCTTAGTTATGTGCCTCAGCAGGACCTTTAAAGGCATAGTTCTCTGTCATCATCTACCGACAAATCTTATGAAATTTTCAGTGTATGTGACTACCTTAAGATTTTGTTTCTAAACCAAAGACGATACAAATCTTTGAATAAAGTGGCCTAATGGTTAAGTAAGCTATGTCAAGAAGCAGGTAAATCTTTTCTGAAATGTATTCTTAAATGTCACTTGTACTTTGTGACTAAGCAGTCTGCAGCTGCCAAACTGACTACCTGTAGAGGTTGATGGCCATTATTTTTATTGGGCATTAAGTCAAAAGTCTTCTTCATAAATTTTTGTTAATCACCTGTTCTGTACACATACATTTGTTGTAAATTGAAAGACAATAAATTCCATGCTTTTTTGGAACGAGTGCCAAACTCTTGGTTATTCTTTTTAGCTAGATAGTTTTGGGAACAGGCAGTGGTCTGCTTTACTTTCAGTGTAACTCCTGGTTATTCTTTTTAGCTGGATAGTTTTTGGATGAGGCAGTGGTCTTTGTTTTACTTTCAGTGTAACTCCCTGGTTATTCATTTTAGCTAGATAGTTTTTTGGATCAGGTAGTGGTCTTTGTTTTACTTTCAGTGTTACATTATGATGACCACAGAAGTGTTTATATCATCTTTTTGTTTCCATTAGGATTACGAGATTCTTTATCCTAGGGGAGTGTGAGGTGATCAGAAGTGGAGTGGGAATATGCCTTTTCTTAGCTGTGGGCCAGTGGTGACAAAAGAGTCTTCTAGTCTTGCGTCAGGATGATTTTCAGTAACCTCTCCTGATTTGTTCTTAAAGCTTTATCCTGTGCCTTTTACATATGTCACTTTCAGCTGTTTGAGACACGTGTCTGACTTATGATCAAAAGACGTGGCATACATGACATAGTTATTGTAAATACACCCAAATTTCTAGTGACAGAAAAATGTCAACTGTAGCTCCAGTTTTTAAGGTGGGTTAAAGGGTGGCAAATTTCACAGCAATCACCTGAAAACAGTCCCCGAGGAATTATTGGAGAATAATTTCACACAGATTATTGCAGTTTACATCTATGTCATGATAAACTGCCTGGAAACAGGAAGTGAAGTTTTATGGATAGAAGTATAAGCCAGAGTAATCCCTTACCATGATAACCTTCCATCCCCAAAATATAGAACACTGCCTCTCATAACATGGAGCAAAATGGGGAAATGTGGAACACATACTAACAACTTAAGCTCAAAATCTCAGTGTGGTTAAAATGCATTACTTTATACTTGAATTAATATGATTCAGTACTATTTACCATGAACATTAGAAACATTCTTAGCACTGAATGCGCAACAGATTGTTTCAGTGTGGAACAGTGAGGAATATAGACTTTCTAAGACTTAAGATTAGGAATGTTTATTATAATGAGGTACACAGAGTGGTTTGTCCGATACCAGTGTGAAATGATGTGACCAAGGATAGTGATAAGTAGAAGGCATGGATATTGTAACAAGACAGGCAGCATTATAATACGCAGAAGGCATGGATATTGTAACAAGACAGGCAGCATTAGAAGGCTGATTGTTACAGTAAGGGACTTTGGACATGAAGTAAAATAATGAAACCTGTCTAGAACTGTCTGCAGAGAAAATGGCCAAAGGTCATGCAGTGGAGTATGTTGGACACGTGCCAGTTTTCACATGGTCATGTTTCTGAGTAATAATACTTGATTGAAGTGTCAGCTTGTCAACAGAGGTCACTGCAGATGTTTTTTGCATTTTCTCAAACAGAGATTTTTTTTGTTTGTTTTACTTGTTTGTTGACTGGGGAAACCCAATGGACAAACTGCCCCTTTTCATGGATTACTGCCTGGTTAAGTGACTAGGCAAATGAAAGTAGAAGGAATCAAACCCTGTACCTTGGGCACACAAAGCAGCTCATTAACAGCTCAGATCTTTAGCCCTCCATGCCGCATGCAAAGGACAAAGCTCCCCTCACTGGATTTCTGCAGTGGCTTGGCCTCAGAAAAACAGATATTTTAAAAGCTAAATCAGCCACTTTGCTCTCAGTTCAAAAACATTTTGAAGATCTGGACCTCAATAAAATGACAGAAAATGTGGGCATTACCAGAGGACAGAAGGGTAGTCATTGGAGTTCGAGACTTTTCTTTTTTTTTTTTCTTTAAGAAATTGGATTGGTTTATAAAGTAAAGTGGGCAAGCTGTGAAACTAAATGGAAAGATGGCTGCCTGTGCTTCATGCCAAAAAATACTAGATTAGGAACTATTCAAGATTACAAATGTTAGTGAATGCCCTCCATTGCAAAAGTCTAAAACTATTGCTTTTGCTCCTTCTTCCCAAGGTTTGGTGACCTCTTATGTAGTTTATGTAGAAGTAAGGTTTGTGGGACCAAGGGATTTATTTGTGTAGGACTGCAGCTCCCTGCAAAAAAAAAAAAAAAAAAATTTTAAAATGCTTACTTTAATAATTATGCCATTCCCAGTCACAGGCCTCAAAGTTTCAGTAGAAAGGCACAAGGAGGAGCCATTCAAACTATTAAGAATGTATTTGTAAATGTTCTCAAATGTCCTTAATGGTGAAAGGCTTTTAAAAGTGTAGTGTAAATATTTCTCACCTCTGGGCACATTTATAATCTGTCTGCCCAACAGCAATTCTATTTTACTTATTTCAAGCTACTACCAGATCTGTTTCTCTCCTTTCTACAGTTTGGGTGGATTTCATACTTAATTGCTAGTCTGTTTCTTCCTGTATTATAGCAGTTTTCCTTGTATTTCTTGCATGAGATTTTCATCCTGTATAATATGGTTTCTTTGTAACTCATATTTTAATTGTGATTTTTGGTGTACAGACTTCATTGTTCTCCCAGGTGGAGCCTAAAAATTGACCCACATAAATCATTACTCTACCTCAAACAAAAATGTAAATGCTTACATAAATAAAACAGTTGCTTTTTGCCCTTTAGTGTTTGGTACGATGGCAGCAGCAGTAGTTCATAGGTTAATACTAGGCTATCTGCCCTAGGGCATTTATAAGCCTAGCCAGAATGTGTTTGACTTTCGCCACCCATTTTAAATTTATTTTGCTATGCCCTTTTTCGAGGTTAGTATACTGTGCCTCTGTCTAACAGTGACACAGAAGTGATACCCGGGGTAAACCTACGATCTCCCATCCACTTATCAAGATTCCTCTTGAAGAGAGTCAATGAGGGACTCTGCCTAACCTGGACTGGGATTTTATTCCAGAGTGAAGGGAGCCTCTGGGTTATGAATCTGGCCCTCCAGCATGTCCTATTTATTTCAGTGCTGAGGTTTAAGTCTCTCGAGCACGTAGCTCAATGGGATTTGGATTTTCTGAGGTGCAGCATGTCCATTAATTCCGGGTTGGACATGGCTTTATACGTCAAGCACAGATCGCCTCTGAACAGGCGGTATGCCACTGAGTAGAGCTGGAGTTTCTTTAACCGGGCAGCATATGGCATCTGTTTGAGCCCTTTGATCCTCTTGGTGAGGTACTTTTGGGGTCTTTCCAGTTGCTGCAGGTGTCTGGTAAGGTACATCCCAAAAGGGGCATTGTACTCAATTATGGGCCTGATGAGGGATGAGTAAAGAGGCACGATGACCTTCTCTGATTTAGATGCGAGTCCCTTCATGATTAGGTGGGCTATATAAAATGTTTTTCTAACCACTTTGGCCACGTGGTTGTCAAATGAGAGATTGCTATCAACTTGGGTCCCCAGGTCCCTAATTACTTCTTCTGTACTTAATGGATTACCACCTATGTGGTAATTTGTGGTAGTTTATATAAAAGTCTGTGTTATGGGAGATACATGTTTTGAATGTAAAACTCCAGTTAGTAAATGTGTTTGGTGGAATTCAGAGAAATATAATTATGCATTCCATTGTATAGATGACTTTTCAAGCTGGTAAAGAACATATCTGTGCTGTCGGATGCAAAAGAGTAAAATATTAAGAAGTTTGTTACTGTAGGTAAGAGGAAGGATTGTACTTTTGTGTGATGGTCATTAAGGAGAAAAAGGGAAGCATGATGGGTCATTTGAGGTTGCAAGGAAAGTATGACCTAGTTATTTGAGGGTATAAGGTGATTAGTTGTTGGAGGGAACTGATCTAGAGCAGAAAGAAGAAAGTAGCCCTGAACGGTGAAGTTAGATAGTAGACAAAGAATATAAGGCCACCAAATTAACTTACATTATGTCGACTGTGGTGGATAAGCAAAATGGCATAAGACGAAACATTGGAAAATCGTTATGAAGCAGCTAATGATACACATCAGATAGGCTTGGTGCTTCCCTCCACCTTCTTCAGTGGATGTGTTTGTATGTTAATAAAATTGAAATAATAATAATAAAACATATATGTGTAACTTACAGAGAGTAGTTGAACTGTCATCTCTATAACTTCAAAACACAGAAATGTAGTAAAATAAATTCAAAACCATTTGCATGGCTATTGCGTTTGTAGTGAAGCCATCAAGCACTTAGTGTAAGTTAATTTTCATTTCACAATCTTAAACATTTGCAGTCAGTTTGCTTTTTTTTTGTTAACCTGCTGTGTGTTTGCTGTCCAGGTTGTGTTTAGCAAAGCTGCAGTTCAAATACTAACCAGATTCCTTGTATTACTTATTTTACCTTCCCCACTATGTACAGCGTAAAAGTGTATTTCTTGGTTTGTGTCATCAGAAGTTGGAGTAGCTTTCTCAAGACATTTCGAAAGTTTCTTGGATTTTTAGGTGCATGTTAAGAGATGACCTTTAGAAAGCAATGATCTTTAAGCTCTCTTTACACTGCCTGTAATCTGTAACTGTTAGAAATCAAGGGCCACTCTTTTGCACTTCCCTTGTCGCACCTTTTACACGACTCCTTTTTAATCATTTAAGCGATAATTTTTTTAAAAAATGAGAAAAAATGAAGTAGAACTATTATGAAGATATGTTCTAAAATGATGGAAAAACAAAACTGTTTCTTATAACAAAACTAAATGTGAATCATGCTAATAGAGGTCTGAAGTTTATGGTTGTATAAACACTCTCAAGAGACAGCAAGAACAAAAACAGGACACACTACTATGTGCCTACATTTATTTACAGTATTTAAAAAAACTAACGTTTCGTTACAGGTGCGGAGTGAAGTAGGAACCAAGTGGGGTTCGCTGTTTGCAGTTACTCAAATCTGCAGGACAAGAGTATCTGTACTGTAGATGCTTTTCCTGGATCATTTTACACAGAGTAGCCATATGTGATTTTAGTTAAGGAAGTATTTAACAAACCAAAACTGTCAAAAGATTTTTAATACTCTTAACATATACTGGAAGAATCACGCAGCAAAAAAGGTAGGCCAAAAAAGAGTTTATTTAACATGCATGGAGATCTGCCACAAAAAGTTCTTGGTTGTCAGCAGTCTAATTTCTACACACTTTACATGGGTTTTTATACCCTCTTTCATGCATACTCAGCAGCTGGTTACTAGACAAGGAATTTCAGTTAAGGCTATAAATTCACTCAGTGGAGCCTTAGATGGTAAAAAAGTCAGACACAAGATAAGTTGGTGCCTACATCAAGGTAACATCTATGCACTCCTCCTTGGTCAGAGGTCAGTCCCAAGATAGGCCTGTGCCTGGACCAAAGTAGCATCTGTGCATTCCTTTCTGGTCAGCAAATTCCTTACAAGAAAAACAACTCATTTTAGCTTATTTCTTTGCACGCAATGCAGTTTCACATTTTAACCCTTCCTATACAGGATACAAAGATGTTGAACACAAAGATTCTTACTACATTTCCCCTCACAACACTTTGTATCCCCAGTAATACATTTTATTCATACAGGTTTTAACACAGTTCATTTCCTGTATATTCAGAATAATAAGCTTTAGTTGCATTGGCAGACAATACACTTGATATTATCATTCGGATGCAAGGAATGCAGCAACAACCCAACAGTAGGAATATAATGGCACCAATACATACAGCAATTAAGACATTCAAAAATACTGTTCCCCAATTTCCAAACCAATTCTGGAAAAAGTCAGTCAATGGATTCTGTCCTGGTTTTGTAAGTTCAGAAACTTGTTGTAAGATCTCCAAATGACTGTCTATATCGTGCTCATTGTCAGGAATGAAAGAACAACACTCCTCCTGGATAAGAGCGCAAGTACCTCCTTTCGCCGCTAGGGTGAAATCGAGCCATCCGATTCTGCAACACTACAGTCCTCATTGCAGTTAGCTCATCCGTCACCAACTCTAGTGCAGAAAAGTTGCATTGCTCAGAGTTTCTAACAGTTTTGACAGTTTTCTGAGCTCCCAAATAGATTTTACTGTCCCATAGGCTGGAAGAATACCAGCCCAAGAAATGACATCATCGCCCAAGTCCATGTGTGACAGTCCCTTGCTGCTACTGTGGGCCAAATCGTGATGATAGATCCAGGATGCATCAATATTACCTACGGGATTAACAGGTTTATTCACAGCACGTACATTTCGTATTTTACCTTGGGGAAGAGTAAATGAATGTCTTATAGCTGGTGCCAAATAACCCAAAAAACAACTGCCTGACCAATTCCTTGGTAACCATTTGTATGCTTTTTTACCACAGACAAAATAACAGTCATTCACTTTAAGAGTGATATTTACTGGGATAGAATGATTTCCTTTGTCTTGTATCCCTTTAAACAAAAGATCATACACAGATAACATTTTTTCAACAAAACTTGTGACATTAATAAGCCCTGTACTATTAATAAGCACTCTTATAGGCTTGAAACTTGTTGCACAGTGCCCATCTAATGTACAGTTATGAATTATGGTTACATTACATTGACTCCATCCAACCTTAATTTTTCCAGATCTCTGGAAACATACAGTTCCATTCTGACGACCCATGAGGGGTAATGCTATTTTGTCCTTTACGGCTACCTCCGAAGTCTCAAATAGTAAATTGGTCCATGTATCATTTGCCCCCAAGGGACTGTACCTAACATCAGACCACCATGTACAGTCGGGATAGCTGTGCATATCCAACAATTTGAAACATTAAAAGACAAAGCATATGCATATTTAATAGCCTGATACGTGTTAAAAGGTGGATGCCAAGCTGTATTTTCATCTCTCTTTGTTTGGCTAGTTTCGTGTGAAAATAAAAATGGCCAAAACAGAAAAATAACACTTACAATCACTAATAACAAAATTATTTTACAATGCCTTTGTGGGAAAGGCTGTCCCCTTCCGATATTTTCCTGCATTGCTACAACAGTCAGAAAAGTTCATACAAAAACAGGATTACTGCTAATCAGTGTTCCTCAGGGTACTCAAATTCTTTTCCAACTCAAATTTCCTGACAATCTTGCAATGTGTCAGGTGGATCCAAGATGTTCGCTCCTTTATTCGAACTGCTGTGGGTGTCGAAATCAAAACCTGGTATGGACCTTCCCACTTCGGAGAGGCCCACGTTTTTCTTTTGACAATTTTAATCCACACCCACTCGCCAGCCTTCACTTCCAGGATCCTGTTGTTCTTCTGATCTGAAAAATAATCATTCGTTAGAGAAGTGTTAGTTTTGTCAGCATTTTCCTCATGTAATCTGCTATCTCTTCAGCCCGGTCACGTTCCGCAGGCAAAAGACCTTGCCACTGCGGGACGTAATAAGGTCTCCCATATAGTAGTTCAAATGGTGTGACCCCTTTTGAAGTGGGAGTGGTGCATGGACAGGAGTGCCAGAGGTAAGCAGTTTATCCAAGACTGATGTGTCTCGCCATGAGTTTACGTAACTTGCCTTTGAGAATGCCATTATGGCGTTCAACCAACCCTGCTGACTGTGGGTGGTAGGCACAGTGATGTTTTAAGTCAATCTGAAAACGGCAGCCAGCTTTTGAATAACTTGGTTTACAAAATGTGTGCCGTTATCAGAATAGATGCGTGTGGGTAGCCCAAAATGAGGGATAATATTATTCGTAAGGGCCTTGGCTACCGACAGGGCATCTGGATGTGTTACTGGAAAAGCTTCAACCCATTTTGTAAAAGCATCAATAATGACTAATACAAATCGCTTTTGTTGAACAGGGGTTAGTTCAATAAAATCCATACAGATTGTGTGAAATGGATACGGAGGCAGCGGGAAAGCTGCGGGAGTGATTCGCACCACCACCATGGTATCGTGCACAAAGCAGGCACGACAAACAAAATCGTTTAGCATATGCTATAAAGCCCTTGGTCCAGAAAATTTGCTGGGTCATTTGAACCATAGCAGCAGGGCCCAGATGAGATGGGCCATGCGTCACTAATGAGGCATACCTAAAAAGGTTTGTTGGCAAGACATACTTATCATTTGGACCTACAAAAACTCCTTGCTTCTGAATAGCCCCATATTTAACCCATCGCTGTTTTTCCTGAACTGTACTAAGTTCCTGCATTACTTGCAAAGTTTGTAGATCAAATTTATCTGTAGGATGAAGTTCCTTCTGTGTGGTCTCGAGTGCAAAAGTAGAGGTTAAGGCTACACTTTTTGCAGTTTTGTCAAAAACACAGAAATGTAGTAAAATAAATTCAAAACCATTTGCATGGCTATTGCGTTTGTAGTGAAGCCATCAAGCACTTAGTGTAAGTTAATTTTCATTTCACAATCTTAAACATTTGCAGTCAGTTTGCTTTTTTTTTGTTAACCTGCTGTGTGTTTGCTGTCCAGGTTGTGTTTAGCAAAGCTGCAGTTCAAATACTAACCAGATTCCTTGTATTACTTATTTTACCTTCCCCACTATGTACAGCGTAAAAGTGTATTTCTTGGTTTGTGTCATCAGAAGTTGGAGTAGCTTTCTCAAGACATTTCGAAAGTTTCTTGGATTTTTAGGTGCATGTTAAGAGATGACCTTTAGAAAGCAATGATCTTTAAGCTCTCTTTACACTGCCTGTAATCTGTAACTGTTAGAAATCAGGGGCCACTCTTTTGCACTTCCCTTGTCGCACCTTTTACACGACTCCTTTTTAATCATTTAAGCGATAATTTTTTTAAAAAATGAGAAAAAATGAAGTAGAACTATTATGAAGATATGTTCTAAAATGATGGAAAAACAAAACTGTTTCTTATAACAAAACTAAATGTGAATCATGCTAATAGAGGTCTGAAGTTTATGGTTGTATAAACACTCTCAAGAGACAGCAAGAACAAAAACAGGACACACTACTATGTGCCTACATTTATTTACAGTATTTAAAAAAACTAACGTTTCGTTACAGGTGCGGAGTGAAGTAGGAACCAAGTGGGGTTCGCTGTTTGCAGTTACTCAAATCTGCAGGACAAGAGTATCTGTACTGTAGATGCTTTTCCTGGATCATTTTACACAGAGTAGCCATATGTGATTTTAGTTAAGGAAGTATTTAACAAACCAAAACCCTTTACTGTCTGGCTCTAGGCCAAATTACTAAATGCAGTACAAGAACTGTGAAAATAATAGCAGCTACTGTGAGCTCCTTTTTTTACATGGCATCCTGCTTACATCGTACACGTTTCCTGCTATGTCTAGGTTGTGGGCTGCTTTTTTGCATCTTTGTAGACAGCCCTGTATTAGCCCGAGGGATGCCTTGAAGTTCCTTCAGACTGCAGGTCTGTCTGAATTCCCCAAAGCTTGTTTTAGACATTGAACATGGTGAGTAAGTAAAGTGCATAATATTTATGCCCTTTGATTGACGTGCTTTGATGCATACTAGTTTACAACTTCATACTGCTTTGGGTAATCCTTTTAATGTTGTTTGCATTTCTTAGTAATAAATAGCTGTAATAAGCAAGCTGTTGCAGGTATATTTGATATTTCTAACGTCTCAGCAGAAATGATTAAATTAAAAAAATACCAGAAGCAGAAGTACATATGTTCACACCCAGTAACGGGAATCGGAACAAAGCATGCTGCCTTTGAGACATTTCCAGTTGCAGAACAGAACAGTAAGAATATGAGAGATGTGAATACACAGCCTGGCAGTGCAGGATACAATGCCGGACTGAAGAAAATCTCATGTATGTAGTGCCAGAGAAGTAAAACTGCCACTTTCTCATCTGATGCTATTCTAAGGTTGCCCAAATTGGGACATTTTTGGTACAAACGTCAGATTTTGCAGGGCAAAACATACCCATGGCCAGTACAAAGGACAGAACTTCACATTTTTGCCTAAATAAAAGCTTATTCTTGTAGCATTTTAGTTGCTTATTCTATTTCTTATAAGATTTAAGTGTTTCGGGGACAGAATAACTGTTTTATGCAACTATTACATAAAATATAGGAATTATTTTTGTCCTAAACTCTCAGGACATTTGCCATATTTTCAATTTTTTTGCAGGACACAACTGACCAAAGAGGGGGACTGTCCCTCCCTAAGTGGGACAGGTGGCAACCCTATGCTATTCCAGCTAAATAACAAAGTAATATACTGATAGGTGTACCATTCATTGTCACGCATAATTAATTATGCAAAAAGCTTTTGAGCAAGATTGCCTATATCACCTGATCTGATCTGTCTTTCAGTTTAATGCAGTCTCTGCAGATGAAGTGTCAAAGTTAATTAGTGAACTTCATGTAATAAAAAAGAAACAAATGTAATCTAGCTTACTTTCATCTCTGGGTAGCACCCATCATATCAAAACCGGTAGATCATATATTCTGTCTTTCTCTGTCCTCTGGTATAGTCTCTGCTCCCCACAAATTTACAGTAGTTCTACCTTTCCCCAAAGTTACTCATTCATTATCAGTTGCAGTCAGATTTTCACCCCACTGCTAGCCTTAAACTGCTGGCTTAATTCCTTGAAAGAATTGTGCATTCCAGACCACTGGCTTGCAGTAAATATGGTGTTGTCGCAGTTTTCAGCATGAGTTCTGAAAATGACTTTAGTACCGGACTGCCTTTTGCAGTCATTATCTAGATTTTCTTTCCCTTAGAAAAATGTTTAATGAATTAATTTATGACAAAACAGAAAAGGGCTTCTGACTGATAGCATATTTGCTGAATATAATGGCATTTGAATAAGTAGATCATCTAACAGTCTTAAAACTCAGAAGGTAGGTCTGGTTAATGGTCTTCTTAATGGATACAAAGGTATTACCCTAGAAGAATATTCCAGGAGGTTATGAATGTTAACATCTCTTGTATGTAGATGCTGAATGCTGGAGTGTCACAGAGAAACATTTTTGGGTCATATCTGTTATATCTCTTGGGACTTATTTTACAAAGGGATTTCACAATTTACATAGCTCCCCTTTACAGATGACCATATACTTCTTTATCTGCCAAAGTATCTACCTTTCTGCAGAAGGAGCTACAAAATGACTTCTTGTGTAGTTTGTGCAGCTGACTTCATAGTAATAATTCATCGGTGAGTATTAAAAATATGCAGATTATATGCTTTTTGACACGGAACAAAAACTTGAACTCCCCAGAAATTCAGGTTGCAGATCCTAATAGCAATCTTGTTTGCAAGCTTACACTATTAAACTAGCTGAGTATATGGTTAGACCTTTCTCTGTCATGTATAATTGCACTGAATAAACAACAGACGAGCTGTTTCAGCTATATCTCTCACAGCTGGTGCTGTAAACTGGCACTTTGATTTTCTAAACTCAGAGACAACAAGGGCCATAGGGATAACTTCTTCACTGAAATAGTGTGTGCCCAACATTAATGGTCCTAAATTCTTCATCAAAGACCAGCCTACTTCAAACTACTTATAACAAAATTTGTGCATTCATATCACTGTGTGAGCATCCTTTACATCACCACTACTCCTAACAGAAAGCTTTCTGGTTACTGCTGGACACTCTCCATCCATTCTCTGATTTAATATTTTAACCACTTTATCTTGAAAACCATCTTCCTTTGACACAAAAATGATATATGGCTTGAGAAATGACTTCATCCTTTAATCTTCTAAGATCATAAGAACAGGATACCCTTACATCAAAACAGCTGCCTTTTGGTCTGGGTGTTGGTATGAGAATGTTTAGTAAGATTGCACAAGTATTTTGGACCAGCTGTGTCTCTAGGTTCACATTAGAAGTCCTCATACTCATAGAATCCTAGATTTAACTAGATAAGTTTCTAACCTTTCAATATGCATATAAATGTTATCTAAACAAAGGTTAAATGCATTCATTAAGAAGCTTTTGCATGGTGATTTAATCTGACTCTGTTTCATATTTTACTGTACTCTGCTTACTTGCTCTTTCTGTTCATTTTCTTATTTAAAATTACATTTTAGTTTGCTTGCTTGGAAACTAACATTGTATAATATAAAGGGCTTTTGTTCAGCTCATTTTGAGTAAAATGTTATAAAATGCTGTGTCTGCAATGACTTTTTCTGAACATAAGTCTTCTGATTGCAATATGTTGTTTGTATTATGCTTTATGTTTTTACTCATTGCATATTGCTGCACTTATTTAGTTTCCTGCAATTGCACTGTTATGTTGTTAGATATCACTTTTTATCATTTTTTTTTTTTTTTTTTACGTTTATATTGTCTTTTGTACTGACTGAATTCTGTGCCTCATAAGTGTCCTATGTTTGAAAACAGCACTGGCAAAAAATACACATAAATGCATACTCGGAGGCTCTAAATAAAAACCTGCAAAATCATCAGAGACCTCCAAAGCAGACACCCAAACAACCTGCACTTCCCGTCACAAACCAGACACATAAAACACAAAATCAGTGTGCCACACAATCACAGACCTTAAGGCAAAATAACATACCTAACACACTAGTTATAGGTGACTCTATAGTCAGGCACACTGACGTCCCACTCACTAGGCTGGATAAGCAGAAGGTTACTGTTAGCTGCCTGTCGGGAGCCAGAATCCGCCATATGACACAAGCACTCAGGTCACTCCAGAACAAATATAAATATGACTGTCATTGTTCATGTTGGTGTGAATGACCTGAGACATACCTCCCTGGACTACATGAAAAGAGACCTGGAAGAGCTCTCTGATCATGTAGCCCAGGCTGGTATGACCCTGACCCTGAATAGCATCCTGCCCTCACCAAGAATGATACCTTGGTATAAAGAAAAAATGATCAATTTCAACAATTGGCTAAGCTTCTGGTGTCATTCAAAGGGGATCCAGTGTCTTGTCAGTCTGTGACGACATGCTCGACAAGCAGCGTTGCTTTGCAAGAGATGGCTTACACCTGTCACCCCTAGGCTTTCGAATACTGGCCAAGGGTCTTGCTACCCCCATAGTGACTTTTTTAGGCAAGGCTCAAAAGTCAAACCCACCTCTGTAAACAGCACAATTAACAAAAAAACTGAGTGTTATGCTACTCAATGCCAGGAGTTTAAATCTCAAAATGCATGCGCTCGAAGCACTCCTCAGCATGGAGAACGTCGACATCTGTGCAGTAACTGAAACCTGGTTCAAGACTTCAGAGAGCACCCCAGCACTACCAGGCTACAACTCATACCACATGTTTCGGCCACAGAACACGGACCAACACAAAAGGAGGGGGTGTATCCATATTCATCAAGGATACATACACCTCCAGGTTAGTGGCACAGCATGATACCTCTGAGATCATTCATGTGCAACTAACATTGTGCAAATCTGTAATGCAAATTGTGGCCTGCTACAGATCACCATCCATGACCCAGGACCACCACTCCACCTTTCTGGAGACACTGGAAAACATGAAGGTCCTACCAAACACCCTGATATTGGGCGATTTCAATTACCCTACCATTCACTGAGAAAGCTACTCCAGTACAAATTCCCAGGCCCAGCGCTTCCTGAAATTCATCAACTCAAATGCCCTGCATCAGCTGGTAAACTCCTCTACCAGAGGTGAAAAACATATTGGACCTGGTCATCACCAAAATGGGCGACAGGTGTTCCACACCAGAGGTCAACCCGTCACTGGTTAGATCAGACCATAAACTAATCACTCTGGATGTCCACACCACACCACCACCCCCAACTAAGGAAACCACAGTAAAAAACTTTTCTAAATCAAACTTCACCTTACTTAAGACAAAGGTGGTACATTTTACAGCCCCCACGCTAAAGGATATTGCTACCCAAGATGCAGAAACCTTTACAAATGCACTCTATGAGCACCTACAAGGATGTATGGATCGTACCATCCCTAGCAAAACCAAGACTCACACCTCTAAGAGAAGGAAACCAGTTTGGTGGACCCCTGCAATAAACAGGCTATACAATAGAAGGAGGAAACTAGTTCAGAAAAAAAGCAAATCCCAAGAAGGAAAGACATCCCTGATCAGTATCAGTAAGAAACTGAGGTCCCTCATGAAATCATCCAAGGCTAACTTCGATAGAAAAATAGCCAAGGATTCAAAAGATAACCACAAAGCCTTCTTTAGCTATGTTAAGAATCTAAGTGGCAACTCGCAGATATGCACTGAACTAGTGCAAAATAGCACAAAGTATACTGAACCTACTAATATTGCCAACATCCTGGCAGATAGATTCAGTGCAAACTTAACCCCCCCCCCCACCTCCAAAAGGGCCCACAACAATACCGGAAAAGTGTAGTGTCCCAAAAATCACAGAGACACAGGTGCAGCCCTTTCAAAAGCCAAAAACATAGTGTCAATGGGACCAGATGGTGTCCCAGGCTGCATCCTGCATGAACTACAGAACGAACTAACCCCCCACTTAAACACGCTGTTCAACTTCAGCCTATCCACAGGTTACGTGCCCATAGAATGGCACACAGCAACTGTTATTCCTCTCCACAAAGGAGGGGCCACAACTGACACTGGTAACTATTGCCCCATAAGCCTGACTAGCCTGGTCTGCAAGGCTATGGAGCGCATCATCATGGAACTCATTAAAAACATTGGGAACTTCCAAACACTTGACCCGACCCAGTTCGGTTTTGTTAAGGGCAGATCATGCCTACTAAACCTGGTTGACTTCTTCGAGACGGTCACCAAGGCCATAGACTAGTGAAAGCTGGTTCACACAGCCTACCTTGAAATCGCCAAGGCTTTCGACACCATTCCCCACTCAGGTATTACAAAAAAACTCACCAGCCTGAACATAAACCCCTACGTCACGAGATGGGTTGCCAACTGGCTTACAGACAGAACTCACACTGTAAGAATAGTGGGCTCCAGGTCCGACTCTAAACCAGTCACAAGTGGTGTCCCACAAGGCTCGGTCCTGGGACCCCTACTGTTTGGCATATACTTCTCAGAAGTACAGGCAAACACAGGAGGACTATGGCTAACCAAGTTCGCCGATGACTGCAAACTGGGAGCCATAATTGACTCTCTGGCTGACATGGACATCCTCCAAAAGGGCCTTACTGAGACGGACATATGGTGTCAAAGTTATGGCCTCAAGCTAAATGCCAAAAAATGCATAGTCATCCCGTTTGGGAAAAACAAAACTCCCGCGAATTACCACATAGGTGGCAGCCCTCTTAATACAGAAGAGGTAATAAGAGATCTGGGGAAATCCTTCTATGTGGCCCATCTAATTACTAAAGGGTTCACATCTAGAAATAAAGAGGTTATAGTGCCCCTCTACTCATCACTCATTAGACCCATCATAGAGTACAATGCCCCATTTGGGATGCATCTCACAAGACACTTACAACAGCTGGAAAGACTACAAAAGTACCTCACCAAAATTATTAGTGGTCTCAAACATATGTCCTATGCAGCCCAACTGAAAAAACTCTGGCTGTACTCAGTGGCCTATCCTTTATCAGAGGTGATCTCTGCCTGACTTACAAAGCCATGTCCAACTCAGAATTGATGGACATGCTCCACCTAAAGAAATCCAAGTCACTGTGAGCCACGTGCTCTAGTGAGCTAAACCTCATCACAACAATAAATAGAACATGCTGGAGAGATGTATTCCTGTCACAGACACTCCCCATGCTTTGGAACAAAATTCCAAATTACATCAGGCAGAGCCCCCTCACTAACACTCTTCAAGAGAAATCTTGACGAGTGGATGGGTAACAGAAACTACACCCCTGGGATCACTTCATTGGCTCTGCTTGACAGAGGATCAGTTAATCAATGGGGCAGCGTAAGCAGACACACTCTGGCTAGGCTTATAAATGCCCTCAGGC
Organism: Protopterus annectens; assembly: GCF_019279795.1. Taxonomy (NCBI): domain Eukaryota; kingdom Metazoa; phylum Chordata; order Ceratodontiformes; family Protopteridae; genus Protopterus; species Protopterus annectens. The sequence continues at coordinate 534,865,734 of NC_056734.1, forward strand.
AGATAGCCTAGTACCTACCTATGAAAAGGGTCCTCAGACTACCTCACCCAACTTTCAAATTATCAAACATACATGTATTTTAATCTCTCTCTCTCTCTCTTAGTGCTCTGTGTTCATTCCCCTTTATGCAAGTGCTGTATCTCTGGTTAAATCCCCTTTCACAGTGAAGTAATCTAATATTGCTTACATAAACTCATCTGCTAGAGTATGTCATGAATTTGTTTCCAAAAAATAGCAGTTCTTATATTTACTGCCCATCTCCTTTTATAATATTTTGTAGTTCCTCACTTTACTCAGTCCAGTTCTTAGTAGGGCTACCCCTTTTTCTTACCAACTTCCTCAGTTCATGTCCTCCACTGCATAACTTGCATTCTCCAGCATATGTGTTCTTGGGGGAGTATAGAGAATGATGCTAGCTTTCTGAATCACATTGTATTTTGTGCTTATGCAAGGGGGACACTTGTCCACTCCCCCATTCTAGAAGTCATTTAGCAAACTTGAGGCTGCATCTTCAGTGCCACCATATACAAATTGTATGCGACAAAGTCATAGGTTGTCAGTGTTAATAGTTAAAGGTTTTCACTAGAAAAGAAAATGTACTTCTATTACCCAATTTGAAGAGGTATTTCAGAGCTACACAGTTGTCTCCTATACATAGCACAAGCAGAAACCTATGATTCAAAGTGGAAAGGAATGATGATGAAACAGGGGGAAGCTCAAGCAACAAGGAGAGATTGGGATTTTGGATACAGACCTTTAAGGAGAATAACAATAATGTTACAGAATATTATATTCATAAAGTAGCAAAAAGTATGCTATGAACTAAGCCAACGTGGGAATGGAGAAAGGAGATTCTGCCAGTAGGGATGACTGCAATTAGGGATACAGGTAATACGCAAGAGCAGCTTGGAATTTACTGGAGAAAAATGGCAAAGGAACCAAGGTATTTGCACTAAATTGCACAGGACACCAAAGACAATCATAAGGCTTTTTTCAGTTATGTTAGAAACCTGGGATGCAACTCCCAGACTTGTTCTGAGTTGATTCTAAATGACAAAAAATACACTGAACCCACAGACATCGCCAATATCCTGGTAGACAGGTTCAGTGCAAACTTCTCCACCCCCCAAAAGAGCAAGTATCTATCCCGGCAGAGGGCTGCCTCCCAAACATCTCAGATGCTCAGGTGAAGGCTGCCCTCTTCAAAGCAAAAAAACACTGCTTCCATGGGACCAGATGGCGTCCCAGGTTGCGTCCTACATGAACTACAAGAGGAACTAATCCCTCAAATAAAACAGCTATACAATCTCAGCCTCACTACAGGGTATGTGCCCACAGAATGGCGTACAGCAACAGTGGCCCCACTCCACAAAGGTGGAGCCTCTACGGACCCTGGAAACTATCGCCCCATAAGCCTGACTAGCTTAGTCTGCAAGGCTATGGAGAGGATCATCATGGAGCTCATAAACAAAGACATTGGGGACCTACAGACACTAGATCCTACCCAGTTCGGCTTTGTCAAGGGCAGATCCTGCCTTTTGAACCTGGTTGACTTCTTTGAAACAGTCACCAAAGCCATAGATGAAGGGAAGGTAGTCCACACAGCCTATCTGGACCTTGCAAAGGCATTTGACACAATACCCCACTCGGGCATCATAGATAAGCTATCCAGCTTAAATATAAACCCCTATGTCACAAGATGGGTCGCAAACTGGCTCAAAGACAGAACCCACAGAGTGAGAGTTGCTGGAGCCATGTCAGACTCGAAACCGGTCACAAGTGGCGTCCCACAGGGTTCTGTCCTGGGACCACTCTTATTCGGTATATACTTTTCCGAGGTACAGGCAAACGTGGGAGGACTATGGCTCACCATGTTCACAGACAACTGCAAACTGGGCGCCATAATCAACTCTCCAGCTGACACAAACATCCTTCAAAAAGGTCTCACAGAGACAGATAACTGGTGCCAGCACCATGGTTTAAAGCTAAATGCCAAAAAATGTATAGTCATACCCTTTGGCAAAAACAATGTGCCCACAAATTACCACATAGGCGGAAACCCATTAAGTACAGAGAAAGTTATTAGGGACCTGGGGACCCAAGTTGATAGCAATCTCTCCTTTGAAAACCACATTGCCAAAGTGGTTAGAAAGACCTTCTACATAGCCCACCTCATCATGAAGGGTTTCACATCTAGATCAAGAGAGGTAATCGTGCCCCTTTATTCATCCCTCATCAGGCCCATCATAGAATAAATACAATGCCCCTTTTGGGATGTACCTTACCCGACACCTGCAGCAATTAGAAAGACCCCAAAAGTATCTCACTAAGAGGATCAAGGGTCTCAAACAGATGCCATATGCTGCTCGGTTAAAAAAAACTCCAGCTCTACTCAGTTGCATACCGCCTACTTCGAGGCGATCTATGCCTGACATTCAAAGCTATGTCAAATCCAGAATTAATGGACATGCTCCACCTCAGTAAGTCTAAATCCCTTAGAGCCACACGCTCGAGGGACTTGAACCTCAGCACAGAAATAAATAGAACTTGCTGGAGGGACAGGTTCATAACCCAGAGGCTCCCTTCGCTCTGGAATAGAATTCCAGTTCATGTGAGGCAGAGCACCTCACTGAATCTCTTCAAGAAGAATCTCGATAAGTGGATGGGGGATCGTAGGTTTTTCCCAGGGATTACTCCCGTGTCACTATTAGACAGAGGCACAGTAAACTAAACCTTAAAAAGGTCACAGTATACTCAAATCAAGGGGTGGCGTAAGCCATACAGAATCAGGCTAGGCTTATAATTGCCCCAGGGCAGATAGCCTAGTATGAACCTATGAACCTATGAACCTAAATAACTAGAGAGGAAATGGTAATAGAATGGGAAGATGTCAAGAATTTATTTGGACTGTAGATTAGAGATTACCCTCCCTATCAAGGATTTATATCAGAGTATCAGCAAAGAGAAAGAAATGGAAGGTCCTAAATGAAAGACCAGTACTGGTAGAGTTTCTAGTAGAATCTAGAACAGAAGCTGCTGTTAAAAAAAAGAAAAATTAGTAGAGCATATAAAATGTACTGCATGATAACTATAAGAATCAATCAGAGGACTTTAAAAAGGATTGGGAAGAGAGACCGGAAAAGCAATTCACAAAGAAACAATAGCGAGATGTATGTTTGCCACTCAAATATGCAACAAAATCTAGACGATTTAGGATTTTTGCTTGGGAATGTTTACATAGATATTTTTATATGGCTGCAGGGGAAGTGGGAACCATACCTCTCAACCTGGAAACATAATAAATCTGGACAAAGCCTATGAAAAATAGGTACAAATCTGTACACTGATTAACATAAAACTTGCATACATAATTATGTAACCCCACCCACTCCAATGGAATTGTGGGATACCAACCTTCAAACGCAAATTGAAGAACAGACAACCAAAATATGTTCCCACTTCCCCTGCAGCCATTCCAATGTCCCATTACCTTTCTATTTTATCCCATTTACCATAAACACTAATGTGCGTATACTGCTTTGCTTCTACAATGATTACTTGGATTTTATTTTTACATTTTACAGCACTATCAATGCACAAACACTAACATACATCTGCTAAACAAAGCAATACTGTCTCGCAACAAAAACAGACTTGGCATTAAAAGTTATCTGCCAAAGGCTGTATACATCTCTGTCCATTGGGAATTGGAAGTGAGGTAACTATGGCGACTGATGCAGCATGAGTAGTGCCAAAAGTACACAGGATTATTATGAAAGCAAACAGGCAGAGCAGCTAAAGCCACTGTGTAATGGTTACTGAAATTCTATAATGCATGCTACCTAGATCTCTAATTCTACACTTAGTTAAGGGATGTCCCCTGAGATACTTTAGAGAATGTGATACAAAAATATTTTCCAGTTAAAACTACCTGTCTCCTGTCACACATGCTTTGTTTGGGTCTTCATGGTTCAGTATGCTATTGAATTATATGTTAGAATTAATGCAATCAACTTGAAGTTGTATTGTGTAGGGCAGGCACTGACATAACTGCTTTGTTTAACATCAAAATGCAAATGCACTCTGATAAATCCCCAAACAGATATGTAGATATTGCTGTTATTTCTGCTACTGCCTCAATATACCTCTGTTTTTCAAATGTTCCTGGGCTTTTTGCTTGTAGCATATGAATATGCACTTACTTGCAACAATAAACATAACATAACAAAGCTGAACCTTAATATGTCTTGGACAAAAAGGCACCTTTAATTGTTCAAAAAGCAGCAGTATATGACCCAGACTCGATGGAAGCAACTACAAGAAAGAACTTCAGTAACATGAACAGAATCTAAATGTTTTAAACAGTTTTCAAGAAGAAGTTAATCACAACCAAGCCATGCCTTCTGTAAGATGTTCACCATTTATTTGACAAACCAAGGACATTAATCACAAACAAAATAATTTAAACTTTCATATGGCTACATGAAGGCCAAGCAATATTCAGTTTAATTCACACAGTTGCTAACCTTGAGAGTTGCTGACCAAATAGATGAGTGCGACAGCAAAATCAGTGGACAACATGACTGTCCGATTAATTGTATAAAACACGTACAATGAAAGGCAGCATTCAAATGAAATTTGCCCCTGTACTGAACGTCCATTTGTTCCTAAAAAACCTGTACTGAATGTCCACCTGTTCCTTAACAAAACAAACATGTTTCCTCCATCATTCTGAGCACTATAGTTACAGATTTCGGTAATTTTAAAAATGCTTTTTAACGATGGTCACACCCTCTTACTCATTTCAAATCTTGTTAAAATTGCACACCATCATAATTGGCACTACACAAACACCAGTACAATGTGTCACTAGTCTCAGGTCCGTTTACCGGCATCTGAATTAAAGGTTTGCACAATTTGTGTGTGCAGCAGTCTTAACGTACGACTACACCAGATTTATAAAAGTTCTCTAATACTGTTAATTGGCATAAGTAAGCCAAGAAATTCAGATACGGTCATATGAAACACATGCCAGTATGGCAGCATTTGCAACATTGGATTTGTGTCACACTTGGCAAAAGAATAACTAGCCTCCTTTAAAAGTGCAGAGCTTTTGTCAGAAGTAACTGCTTCCCAAGCTGGTGCATGATACATCTTGGGGATGTCTGTTTCATTCCTCTTCTAAATCAAGGATTTCAACTGACAAGACTTGAGTGCTACAGAGCTCCTCTGGCTCGTAACAAACTATTTCAAAATTAGTGATTTTGGAACAGTTTTGGCTCCAGTACTCGATAACATACCACTGTGAGCAAAGAATGAGCAGGGCCATTAATGACAACCCAGTGAGCGTCAGCGTGCAAAGAAAACTACACTACACAGCTTTATACATTTAAATGCAAAAATGGGGCCGTCTGGAATGGAGCCAACCTCTGTCACACCATTATGCATGAGTTCTGTTGCAAAAAACAAGAGCTACAGAAGTAGCCCAGGCTGGTAGCGCTGTAAACACCAGCTATACTAAAATGCAAATACTCTTTTACACGGAAGAAACAGAATGCCCAAAATAAGATTCACTTAACCACTTGACTGCCCACTCGCAGCCAAAATAAAACATGTTTGATGTTTTCCACTTACTTTATCAGACAGAACAGTACCCAGGTCCACTTCTTGTCACTTGCAAACCCTCCCCGGTTGGATCATTCAGCCAGAAGATAACGGACGAGTTCCCAACTTCACGCTCGCAGAAGCCGAGCTGAGCCACAACCATAATTCCCGCTCGCAGATAATTTGAACAGTAACCCTTGGTAGCCGGAAATGTGAGCCCTTCAGCTCAGTTCCAACAGGCTGGTAGTGCCGATGGAGCTGACGTCATCGCGCAAGTGATGACGTCGGGTCAAAAGGGAAAAACATAATTAAAAAAAAGGAAAAAATCGGAAATGAAGGGGTGCCACTCAGGAATCGTGGCACCCCATTTTTGGACCCCAAAACTCGGTAAAAACCAAGTAATTCGGGATGGTTGGGAGGATGGTTGGGAGGTATGTCCTTAAAGGGTAATTTGCATATATCCCATGTTGCATCTGATATAAGAGGTTTAAGGTATCACACAGTGGATAGTCTAGCTTTGCTAGATTTTTCTTTTTGTGTTTTTTTAACCAATTGGTTTTCCTGTGTGACCTTTTTACTCATTGTTTTAGTTTGTTAGTTGTGATATTTTGTAAATGCCCTAATGTTTATGGATATCAGTTTGGTATGACAACCCTGTGTTTCCAAAAGTTAAACATTCCTCTTATGCTGTGCTAATGATGCCATAAGAAGACAGAAACATGCATGTCCCCAGCTAGAGAGGTTTGGCTTTATTGGCCTGAAATTGTACATAAATAGACTTAGAAGAAAAAGTCTTGGACGTTCAGAATTGCCATTTAGCTGAAACACCTGATATCCTTAAAGGGTAATTTGCATATATCCCATGTTGTCTCTGATACAAGAGGTTTAAGGTAACACACAGTGAAAAGTTTAGCTTTGCTAGATTTTCCTTTTTGTGCCAGTAGAGAATTAGGATCACATCTCTGCAGATATTAAACTGTGGATTCCAGTGTCTTCTTGTTGATGACAAAGCAAAGCTGCACTTTTCAATGCAGGAGTGCTGGTAATAAGGCACCCTGATTATAACAAGAACATATGAAGGGCAGATATGAAGGGCAGATGTGAGGGAATGGAAATTTGCTGTTTCATCTCTTTGATAACTTGAGTGCTGGTTCATATTTAGGGGTAACATAGCCAACAAATAATTTCAAACAGAAGAACACCTAAGTAGACTTCAAGAATAGTCTTGGAGATGAGGTTCCAAGTGCCAAAAGAAAGAACTAGATTAATCTGAACTGACTCAAAAGCATATTGTCTGAATGAATGAAGATGTTTACAACTTTTTAAGCCAAGGGGATTTAAACTTGCACACTCCTATAACAAAAGCACAAATGATAATGCCCAGTGGTAATGTATACTCCTGACACAAAAACAGACACAACAAAGTAATAAGATTTTGTCCTCTGCTGAATCAGACCTTGCACAACAATGTGCCTCTAGCAGAATGAGTCTTATCAGAAGCATGTTGACCTTCATGAGGATAAAATGTAGAAGTGCAAAGCATCAGTTTGAAAAGACACAGACATTGCATAGAAATGCTGCATGTCTGCTTTGTAGAATTAAAAAAGCAACTGTGTAGGTCTTTCACAATAGTTAATGTGGATAAGAAATGCATAGCAAGCAGAAATTTCACTTCAGTAACCCTCTCAGAAAATACACAAACAGGAGGGTCTCCACTGTAATTATAAGGACTGTCATTGGAAGTAGTTATGAGACCATTATTGCAAATGTGAAGGTATATGTCAGTTCTAAGGTTGTGGTATGCCAGTGTATTTCCTCTACTCTGAGGTAAAACAACCGGAAATAGTATATGTAGTCTGTGGGAGTATGGGCTACAGCCCCCACTCATGACAGGGAGTGTTGCAGGGCTTTAGTGGCTTATCCCCCCCAACAACAGTGCTGTAAAAGTGTAACTGCAAATTTCACAGTTTAGTGTTTGAAACTGAAAGTCTGTGTTGTGGTAGAGAGTCCAGCTGAAAAAGTCGGATATCAGTCACTAGGCTGGTACACTGTGACCATGTCCGTTCCTGTTCTTTCACCTGCACTATAAGAAATATCCTTTGGGCCAGAACAATTGGGAAGAAGGTATAATAAAATCTACTCTGGGAGAAGAGTAACACATTCTACTTGAACATTCAAAGCTGTGGATCCAACATTCAGAAACAAAACAGTTTTACGGCATAGGTGATCAGAACACCCAAGCTTTGCTTGTGTATAGCACTTCCTACAGGATCTGTTCAGAATTGGTTAAGGCCAGATATGTGGACCTTAGAGATATGGACACTTATCAAGAAGAGTCATTCAAAGAACCATTTCTAAACTGGCATTGTTTCCAGGTGAATAGAAATGAGAAGGATATGACCAGTTTTCTATAAATGAGAGGGAGCTATGACCAGTTCTCTATAATTAAAAGGGAGCAAATACCACTTCCCAGTAACTGACAGGAGTTACACCAGTTCCCTGTAACTAAGCAAGGAGCTATGACCGATTCCCTGTAACTGAGCAAGGAGCTACGACCAGATGTTCTTCGTGTTTCACTGTTGCAGTCATCACATTTGGGTTATCTGCTTACAGGTAGCCACCAGCCAGCCTGAATACCAGAGTCTTCGGATTCCTGCATTGGATGCTGTCTCTTCTTCCATGACGTCAGGTCACCAGGGGTATAAAACATGCAGCCGATGCCAGTACATCAGTCTTTCTTGCCGTGTGGTGCCTGAAGCAGAAGCAGTTCGCAAGTGCCAGTCAGCCGACTCCTGAAATTTTCGTTTTCGAGTTTCAGATCCAAAGTCTTCAAAAAAGATAAGTACCCCATTGGGGATCCTTTTTCTTGCTCCAGCCGATGTCAGTAAAAGTTAACAATTGTCTTACCTGTGGAAAGCAAATACCTCCTAGAGATTTTCATTCGTACTGCATCCCCTGTTTAGGCCCAGACCACGACGTCCCTCGCTGTCGGTTTTGTGCCTTGTTCAATCCCCGAACTATTCATCGTCTGGCTATCTTTACAGGAAATTACTTTTGTACTCGGTCTCAGTACTCCGAAATGGCTTCGTTAAGCCATCTGACTGCCGATCTTTTCGAAAATACGTAAGGATAAAGACAGAGACAGACCGCATAGTTCCAAAACTGCCAATGACACTTCCGTTAAGCTAGTCGCCAGTCCATCAGTACTCAGTGAGGTGCTTTCGCAGCCCCTGATACCCGCTACTTCAGATTTGCAGGCCTCTACTGAGACCCATTCAGAGTCTGGTATGCCACGAGATGCTTCTTCGACTATGGAACCTGCAGATGTCTCTACCTTGGATGGGTCCGGAGCCGCTGTGCAGGCACTGGCTTCTGAGGGTGTATTCAGGCCTACAGACTTGCATTTTAAACCGACGCCATCATCTTCATCCAGGCCTAAAACTCTCACCATGCCTAGAAAACCGATGACTAAACTGCAGACTCAGGCCCATATGCCTAAAAAACAAATGCTTAGAATGGCTGAAGACCTTATTAGCTTAATTAGAGGAAGCCAGCCTTCCCCCTCTGAGTCCTAGAACTGATTTTCCTTCTGATTAGGAATCTGATATTTTTGCTCCTTCTGATTACCAGTATTTGCCCTTATCTACCTATAAGGATTCTGATGCAAAGGATTCCATTCCCTCTGCTTCCCCTCCAGAAGATTTTTCTTTTGGTGTAACCTTGCACACTCTTAGGGAGCATTTCTGCTGGGAAAGCCAGGATTACTCTGACACCAAAAAGAGACTTAGGGAATTCTTACTCCTTCCTCAACAAAGGCCTTTAGCTATCCCTCCTGTTCTGGACATTGTAGATGATGCTTTCTTGGAATCTAGCTTTTCCCCAGACACTTTACCTCCAGCTCCCAGAAAACCTGACCGGTATTACAGAGTACCTGACTCTCACAAGTTCCTCTTCAAGAATCCTACTGCGGATCCAGAGAACATTTCCCAAGGACCAAAAGGCATTAAGGCTACTACTGCCAAAAATCCTACCCTTTCTGATAGAGATTCTAGAGCCTTAGACAGATGGGGTAAGAAGGTATACACTTCTGCTACTTTGGCCATTAGGGCTTTAAATTGCCAGTTTCATATGTTAAAGTATCAGCAGCATATTATGAGGCTACTTAAACAGAAAATGATGTTGAGTCCTGACTGTGCTGAACACAAAGAATTACAGGATTTAATGCATTCTGCAGAACAAGTTGGCAAACATACTTTGCAATGTGGTTTTGATGCTTAGAAGCATCTTGCAGGGCTGCTGTCACTGGGTCTGTACTTAGAAGGCATGCTTGGCTTAAGGAGCAAAACATGCCAAATCATGTTAAAGCTAAATTACTGGATGCTCCCTTAAACCAAGACCACCTTTTTGACAACAAAGCAGAAGTCCTCAAAAGGATGGAGGAAAAAGCTAAATATATGCAAACTGTTAAAGATTTCCTACAAGTATAGCCTCCCAGATTTAGTAGGCATTGACCTTCAAAGAATTGGTCCTTTCCAGTCTCTTCCAGGCCTTCTCAGTCCAAACCCAGGAACAGCAGACCACCTAGGTTACAGTCTCAGGCTGTGCACAGACCTAAGCAGTGGGGGGCTCCCACTTCCAAAGCAGGGAGTAGTAAGCCACCCCTATACGGAAAAATGACACAATGACTTAACCTTAACCCTTCCAAGCCCTGCTCAACTGCCTGCTCCCTTAGGAGGAAAGCTTGCCCTGCATGCAAAAAACTGGGAACTTATTACCCAGGACAAATGGGTTTTGAACATAGTTTCCCAAGGATACATATTTCATTTCCACACACTACCAACCCCAAATGGTTGGCCAGACCTACCCCCAAATCAGTGGGTGGAGGCCCAACAGCAGGTTCTCTCTCTTCTAAGTGTCAGGGCTATTCAACATGTCCCAGCAGAACAAAGGGGACAAGGTTTTTATTCAAGACTTTTCCTGGTACCCAGAAAAGACCACTCCTGGCATCCTATCCTGGACCTCTCTATTCTAAATACCTTTCTGGTAATTCCAAAATTCAAAATGCTAACACATCAACAGCTTCTTCCTATGCTAGGCAAAGATGCCTGGCTGGCAACCTTAGACTTAAAGGAAGCTTACCTGCACATTCCAATAAGGGAATCTTGCAGGAAATACCTACACTTCAGGGCAGGCTCCATGCACTATCAGTTCTCTGCACTTCTCTTTGGCTTATCTACTGTGCCCAGGGTATTCACAAAGTGTCTTGCTCCAGCCATTGCATTTTGCAGGCAGAGAAATATTCAAATATACCCATACTTGGATGATTGTCTGATTCAGGCAGAAAGCCAGGACTTCCTATTACAACATCTGACATTCGTAAAGAAACTTCTAACCTCACTGGGGTACACCAAAAAAGAAAAGAAATCTGACCTAGTACCCTGCCAATAGATTGCATTCCTGGGAGCAAGCTTGAACACAACTTCCCAGATGGCTTTCCTCACTACGAAGAAACAAGTTTATTTGATAACCTACTTCAAACTATTGACCACAAAACCCCAGCTATCTGCAAGGAAAATTCTTCATGCCCTGGGGTTCATGGCCTCTTGCATTCTGCTAATTCCATATGCAAGACTGCATATGAGGAAACTCCAATGGTATCTAAAAAGCCTATGTTGTCAACATTCCCAGGACCTGGAATCAATGATTCTTATTATTCCTTGTATAAAGACAGAGTTCCTTTGGTGGGCAGGGGCCTGCTACCACAACAAGGAGCTCCCTTTCACTCTACCCCCTGCCACCCAAACCCTAATAACAGATGCATCAGACTATGCATGGGGGCCTCACTTAGCAGGGCAGTGCATTCAGGGCAAATGGAACCCGAGACAGATGCACCTACATATCAATCAAAAAGAAATGTTAGCTGTACAGAATTCCCTGACAGCCTTCAAAGACCGCAATCGTCCAGGCCAACTATTAGTAAAGACAGACAACACCACAGTTATGTGGTACATAGGCAGGGGGGAACCCACTCGTACCCTCTCTACAGACTAGCCATGGATCTGTGGAACACAGCCTTGAGCTACAAAGTGCACCTACAAGCTCAATTCCTGCCAGGCAAGCTAAATTCACTGGCAGACAGCTTAAGCAGAAATCTCATGAACCCACATGAATGGAAACTAGAACCAAAAATATTCAACCTCTTGAGGAACAAATGCACAAGGACTCCCCACAGTCAAGCTTGGAAAGTGGATCCCCTGTCCTTTACCTGAGAAAGCTTCTCAGTTTATGCCTTTCCCCCTCTGCCTCTCCTTTCGAAGGTTCTGCTAAAGGTCAAGCAGGACAAGCCAAGGACAATACTGATTGCACCTGACTGGCCATGCCAGCACTGGTACTCCCTCTTGTGCAATATGACACTGCTGGAACCTGGCACCTGCCTCAGACCCCTTCCCTGCTGTCCCAGCAGGCGGGCCAGATTCTGCACCCTCAGCTTCAAACCCTGAACCTTGCAGCCTGGCTAATTCCTCGCACTCTCCAATAGCATCCCTCAGTAAGCAGGTGCTAGATGTCATTCTGGAGGCAAGGAGGCCTAGTACTAGAAAATTCTATGCTGAAAAGTGGAAAAAATACTGTTCCTGGAGCCAGACTCAAGGGATGGGCACAAAGGTGCCCAGCTTACATCATATTCTTCAGTACTTAACAGAAATGCTCCACAAGGGCCTATCCTTCTCGTCAATTAGAATTCATGCCTCTGCCATTCCAGCACACTATAATACTGAGCCACCCCTCTTCTCTCACCCCCTGCTAAAACAATTCCTTAGTGGGGCCAAAATTTTAACCCCCCCCCCCCCAGGAGAGCCCCTACTCCAGCCTGGGACCTTAATTTGCATTGGAAAAGCTCACTGTCCCTACTTCTGAGACAGCTGCAACAGCAGAGTTCAAATTCCTTTCTTGGAAAATAGCCTTCCTATTAGCCATCACTTCAGCAAGAAGAGTGTCTGAATTACAGGCCCTCATGGCAGTGGTACCGTTCATTATCTTCCATGCAGACAGGGTTTCCCTCAGGACCAATCCTTCCTTTATGCCCAAGGTGGTGTCTAGTGTGGCCCTAAATCAGTCTATTCATTTGCCTACTTTTTTCCCGAATCCACAAAACAAAGTGGAACAAATACTGCACTCTCTGGACGTGCACAGACAACTTAGATTTTATTTGGACAGGACTAAGCCTCTCAGAAAATCTGAACAGCTGTTAGTTGGCTTTGCTGCAGGGACAGAGGGGAAGGCCATTTCAAAACAAACCATTTCCAAATGGATAGCCCATTGCATTCATTTCTGCTACAAACACCATGGAAAAACCTACCCCACAAGGGATAAGATCACATTCCACCAGGGCTGCATCTACCTCTGCAGCCTTTCTCAGAGGAGTCCCTACCAGGGACATCCTAGAAGCTCCTACCTGGAGCTCTGTACATACTTTCACCAAGCATTACCACATGCCTATTTTTTCTAAATCCAGAGCTGGTTTTGCCACTGCAGTCTTGCAGGGCTTAATAGCTGGTCCTAATGCTCTCTAACTTCCTCCTCCCTTCCTTAGCTTTGGGAATCAACCCAAATGTGATGACTGCAACAGTGAAACATAAAGAACATAGTGCAGTTGTGTACACTTACCATAAATGTAGATGTCTGAGTATATTCACTGTTTCAGTCCTGGTTACCCTCCCTCCAGCCCCCTGACTTCTCTTGGCTCTACCTTTCCTTCTTGTTTGGTATATTTAAGTTTTTCTGGTGTATTTGCTTTTTCATGGAGGTGTACCATAACATATAATTGCTTCCCATTGTGGGGGCACCTGACATCTAGGGCAAGAAAAACTGATGTAATGGCGTTAGCTGCATGTTTTATACCTCTGACGACCTGATGTCATGGAAGAAGAGACAGCATCCAACGCAGGAATCCAAGACTCTGGTATTCAGGCCGGCTGAGGGCTACCTGCAGGCAGATAACCCAAATGTGATGACTGCAACAGTGAATACACTCGAACAGCTACATTTATGGTAAGTGTACACAACTGTACTTTACTTATCACTGAGCAAGGAGCTACGACTGGCTCACTGTAACTAAGCAGGACATATGACTGGTTTCCCTGTAACTGAGTTGGAGACAAAAACAGTTCCCTGTAACTGAGCAAGGGGCTCCGACCATTTCCCTGTAACTGACTAAAGAGCTCCAAATGATTCATTGTAACTGAACAAGGAGCTCTGACCAATTTGCTATAACTTGGCAGGAGCTCAACCATTTCCATGTAACTGAGCAAGGCACTATGACTGCTTCCTTGTAACTGAGCAGGTGCTATGACTAGATACCCTGTAACTGAGCAGGAGCTATGACTAGATACCTTGTAACTGAGCAGGTGCTATGACTAGATACCTTGTAACTGAGCAGGTGCTATGACTAGATACCTTGTAACTGAGCAGGAGCTATGACTAGATACCCTGTAACTGAGCAGGAGCTATAACCAGTTCAACATAAGTGAGAGGGATTTACAACCAGTTCCACAGTAAATGAGAGGAATCTACAACCAGTTATCTGTGAATGAGGGAGCTGTGACTAGTTCCCTGTAAGTGAGCAGGAGCTACAACCAGTTCCCCTTCAGCCATTGAAAAAAAATGTATCCAAGTGTCTAGCATGTCTACAAACCTCCGAACATGTAAAGACATTATGCAGATCTAAAACATGAAAACCTAGCTCTTTTATAACTATTTCCAGATCAGTTGTAGTGTGAAAGACTACAGTTTTAGTAGGCAATCTTTGCCAGAACTATTACAGAGAGGGAATTTAAATTAAATCATCAGTGAATTTAGAACCAGCTAGTCTAGGCCATACAAATGATGTTTTCACTGCACCTAACAGCTGGTTAATGAGTTAAGAATATTGGCAATTGAGGCAGAGCTGAGGGGAGTAAGGTGTGGTCTTATGCTCTCCAAATCCAGCCTGATGACAGTTAAGCATTTCCAGTGAAAACAGAAGTGTGCGAATGCATCTTCTGGTTCCACATCACTGTTCTGAGATGCCATATTCTTCAGGTTCCACGTCACTGCTCTGGGATGCCATAATCTTACATCTTTTGAGAAATGACTAGTGTTTACAGTACTTCACTGAAGATGTGCAACACTTACAGCCGCCAAGAAGTATGTCAAGTGAAACTAGTAATGACCCCTGTAGGACTTGGGATTTCACAAAACAATACATTGAAATGACTTGGATATCAGTTGATATAGTACAGGTCCAGTGGACATTACCATTCCTGTTGAAAAAGCAGTATTGGGAAGTTTTGAACTGTTACCATTGGCAATATTTGCACTGATTGTTGAAACGTAAGGCATTTTGATTCAAGGCGCATCTTATTAACAGGAAAATGAAAATAACCTGTACTTTAGTGCTGTAGGTCCTCTGTTTTTGTGAACTTTTAATAGTAGAATTTACTGCTGAAAAAAAGGAAATAATGCTTTAGAGTACATAGCCCAGCTTTATAAGAACTGTTGTACAAGTTGGTTATTTGCAGAACATGGTTTTGCTTTGTTTGACAAGATGCAGATGTGTTACAACTGTCCAGTTATTCTGACAGAGGAAGTGTCAGCCTTGAGCTCCCCCCACAACACACACACACACACACACACACACACACACACACACACACTGGGAAACAACAGAAATATGGGGTCAGGCAGAGGCAAAAGCAGAATTTAAGGGAAACTAGAACACTTTGAAAGATTTAATATGTTTAGTTTGGAAAAGGCATTATGAGGCTGTCAGAGCTTTGGGCTGTTAAAGAAAAGCATTGGGTGGAGTTTTCTGATCTTTGGCTTTAGAAATGACCTTCAGTCTTTGCATATGTTTTTATATGAAGGATTAGTTAGAATTCAGCATTCCCCTCATAAGCAAAATATGTATACCCTTTATTATAAACAGTGCAATCACAAAGCAATGTTTTCTCAGATAGTCTTTATAGATTTTAATCACTGGTTATGTCATCCTTCTCACATTTTTCTTTTAATGGGTAACTATGCTGTATTAAGGTGGCTTTGTTAGGGGTTATTTTTTCATCTTGCTGCACAGGCTGTTGGAATGACAAATGAGAAGTCAAATGTAAAAGTACACCATTCCCACTGTTAACAATGTTAACATACATCTTTACTTTTTAATTTTGCATACCTATTTTTTATACTGTATCTCCAGTATTTGCAAAATGATGGGTATAATATGTGATGTGTTTGAGTTTCTACAAGTACATCTTTGATATAAAGTATGTGTTTTTATATAAAGATTAGTATACTCCAAACATGTAATATTATTCTAAAGCTTGGAAGTACAATCTCATAACTTTGGTAATGTACATTACCAGATATTGAACGAAATACATTTCTTCATAGCAATTTATAACTGCAGTGGCTACCATTTATCTCTTACACTAAAATATTTTTCACCACAAAATGTTTTTGTAGTCTCTGCATTAATTCACCTTTACAGTAAGCCAACTGTGTGCTCATGGACAAGACATTTGGCCCCAAAGGAAAAATCTGGGCTACAAATGCATACTTTTAACACAGGGAAAATTGAAGGGCAAGACTAGCAGGCAAATGGATCTTGGTTTACAGGAAACAAATACCCCAGTCCCTGGAAAACACCACCCCTTATGGATGTTGTAGAAACTGCAGTGCAGCCTGCTAGTTTAAATGGAGCTATCCTCCCTGTTTCATTGGACTGGAATGAAGCTTTTACAGAAGGGAGAGGAATATAAAAAATGGGTTATTGCATGCATATCCTGGGTATATGACAAGTTTGAAGGGTATAAAAGAAAGCAGTTGCGCTTAGTATGGTATCAGCCAGGAAGCCTACTGCATGTTATTACCCATATTGGACAGTGACCGGATGTAATGGATGTACTTGCTTTTGATGCTGTTGAAACTACCACTGGAATGTTTACTATAACTACACCTTTGTCCGCCAGGGAAAGCAAACCACTAGGATCCTTCAGTACAAAGAGAAGATTTGTAGGGCTGATATAACTTAACCATTTGTAGTGTGATGTCTTGGGATACATACAAAATTTGGTTAATTTCTTTGTCCAAGCTAACCATTGCTGATGTATATGTTTGTTGTTTTTAAAGTGTTAATCATTTTATTTCTTCTATGATGTTTCATTGCAGAAGTATGCTAAAATATAAGGGTCTATATTATATCATTGACAGCTTAGTTTGTCGAATGCCTAAACGTTGACATCTAAGGGTCAAAAACTTACAATGTTGAATGGCCAATTAAGCAAACTCTTTCATCGGGATAGAATTTGCTTGGCCATTATCGGGAATTTGCCCTTTCCCCAATGTAGAGCGATCTCTGTGTTGGTATATTTAGTTAGGGGGTGTGTGGGTGGCACAGCCCCCCACTTTGTTAAAGCTTGGAAGTTTATGTTAGTTTGGCATGGACAAGCAAATTCTTTCCTGATGAAAGAATTCGCTTAACTGGCCATTCAATATTGTAAGTTTTCGACCCTTAGCTGTCCATGTTTAGGCGTTCAACAAGTTAAGCAGTCAGTGATATAAAATAGACCCAAACATAATGCACTAATGTTGAGGATTCATACTTAGGAGACCAATTAGTTTACTTTTGTTATTGGAAGGTAATCATCTTTTAGGAGGTGCCCCCTCAGTAAATCTGACCAACTGTGTCTTCACACAAATTTGGGGTGATGGAGAAAAAAAAACAAAAACACTTTAAAAATATTGTGGATCATAATTTTGTAATATCGGCATTATTTTGTGGCACTTATGTATAGAATTTGAATAACTGTATTTACTTTTTTTTATTTCTGCTTTACCTTTTGTCCAGTATACTATTACATTAGCTTTAGCTTGTGTTATATAGTTTGCAGCTAGCTCTGTGTGTGTGTGTGCGTGTGTGGTTCCTACTGTCAAAGAAAATTATGTCATCTATTTAAGAATGTTGAAGGAGAAAGACTGGAATCTGCAAGTATTGTTTGTTTTGCTGGCAACTTTGTGGAAAAAATAACTATAAAGTAGTACTGAAATGGTATTTGAATGGAAGTTAGGAAATGAATTAAGGTTCTCTGTTATAAACAAACCAAACAAAAACTAACGGAATTACTTTATATCTTGGTATCTGTAAGTACTGTTTGTTTTTTCAGACCAACTTTGCGAAAACCCATAATAAGTATGAAGAAATATTGAAACTGTATTTGAACTGAACTTTTGAAATGATTAAGGTGCAGTATTATAAATAAACAACATTTTTATGAACTTGCTTCTGTAAGTACAGCTGCTGAACCAGACTAACAATATGTTCACGACTGTTATTTTTCTGTTGGCGCTCGTTTTGTGTTCTTCCTTGCAAATAAACCTCAACTGGTTCTAGCGATTGCCTTTGTTACTGTAAAGATTACAAGTTACTACTAATATATATATATATATATATATACATATATACATATAAATATAATATGTTTATATATCTATATGTGTGTCTGTGTCTGAAATAGTACAGCAGATACCATCATTCCGTTCCATAAAACAATGAAGGTCCAGTGAACAGAATAAAGAAATACAGATGCTGCCTGTACATGCAAGTGAAGCAAGAGAAACTATATAAATCACTTTTTCTGTTATTCCCACCATCCCACAAAGAAAACAAAACACAGGCTAGGATTTAGAAAGAAGGGTGTGTGGTGACATGAAGTGCTTACTGCAGTAGGTTAGTTTGCACAGTCCATGGAAAAAGTGTTTCAGATACAGCTTTAGTTGAAATGAGGAAGACCTCATTGTTAGCTGATTTGTATGTCTCTGAATCACGTTGCAGCAGTTGCATCCTCTGGTGCCCTGTACATTCCTTTAGTACAGGTTGAATACTGTCCCACTGTTCAGAAATCTGCAGAATGTCCCTGATGTTGCTTTGTGTCTTTGCTCTGTCCCTTGTAGAAATTTAGATTGACTAGAATCCTCAGTGATTTAACACTAAGTCTATAATAATCGATGTCAGAGTTTCATATTTTATAATTGTTTAGAAAATGTATGTTGATGCAAAAGCCATTGTTCTATTAACTTTTTAAGTGAGTTAGAGATGTACAGTTGCCCCTAATTCTGGCCATTTATCCCATGAGTATTTTTGTCTTTGTCCAGAATTTCTGGCCATCAGTGTTGAGAAGTATGACAGGCACCCATTACACTGCCTTCTACCTCACCAGTGCAGGCACTAGGGTCTTCTTCTCTGATTGTGGTCATAAGGAGGGCAACGTATACCAGTATCCTTTCTTCTCAGTTGACATTTGTGCATTATTCATTTTTCTTTCTCCTTTGCTATTTGAACCTGCTCAGTAGAAATATCTTTGTTTTTGTTTAGTATTTCTGTACTTTGGTACAAGTAGAAACATCATTAGGGGTTAGTTCAATGCTATCTTGTCTCTCGATATTCATTACCCAAACATTTTCTTCTTTTTTTTCTACTAGGTTCCTTCCCCCTCATTCTGTTGTATCACTTTTTTCTTCTGCTTTAGGTTCTCTACATCTGCAAATGGTGTCTTCATACAAAATGTATCTTCAGTTTTACTTTATTCCTTATTCACGGACACCTGTCGTACAGTGACAGAAATGGGCTTAGAACTCTGATCTGTTACTGCTTATATTTTCTGTCCTAATAATTTTTTTTCTTATTTCATTTCACCTTCTGAACACTCCACTGCTGCCTGGAGTTCTCCATTTCTGAGGCCTTTGTTTTTTGTGTGGCAGCAAATTTAGAATGCTGCTCAAATTGTGCACTCCCTTAGCTTTCTAATTTCACTCCCTTGGAATAAACTTTCTCAATTTGTAATTTCTTCTCTTCAGTTCTGCTCATCCTTTCTGTTGCTTACTCTGCCGTACTCTCTGGCTCCAATGTTTTACTGTGCTGTCTCTTA
Organism: Protopterus annectens; assembly: GCF_019279795.1. Taxonomy (NCBI): domain Eukaryota; kingdom Metazoa; phylum Chordata; order Ceratodontiformes; family Protopteridae; genus Protopterus; species Protopterus annectens. The sequence goes on from NC_056734.1 coordinate 534,885,296, forward strand.
TCTTCTAATGGCTCTGCTCTTGCCATAGCTGTATGCTGACAATCTCTTTAAATAGTGTAGGTTTTTCCTCTCTCTGTGTGCTTAGCCACATTTTTGCACCTTAAGAGATTTCTAATGTTATGTGTTGATCTTTATTGGATCCATGTACCTTTATGGATGTTTCTGGTGCCCTTTTCCAGTTTAAGAAGAGGTGTATCTTTAGGCTTATTTACTTGATAGTCTTCCTTCTCATGCTGACAAAATCCAAACAAAAGGTATATTGGCTCTCCAAGGAACAGCTTTGTAAAACAGAAATCTAGGAAAAAACAAACTGCTGTTTCTCCTGACAAAATGCTCTGTCAAAGGACTACTTTCGTCCCATTCCCTGTTATCATATCATGTGTTAAATTGAAGACTGCAACAACAGGATGACCTACCTTTCCAAACCCAGTTTATATTCCTGTTTGAATAGTGGGATACTGATTTTGTCTTTATGAATGCAGACTGCTTCTACATCTATTAGTAAGGGTTTCATTTTTACAGGCATATTGGACATTTATAAGTATAATCATACTGCCTGAATCTATTAGTCCTTGTAGCTCCCTACCAGCAATCAAAGAATTGCACTCAATTAATTTTGTAATGGCACAGTAAAGCTGACTCAACTATTCAGAGTGATGAACCCCTGACTGAGACCCAGGTGCCCGGTACTTGAGTAAAGACCCAACACTGGAGTAGAGCGAAAGTGAAGGGGAATAGTCAAGGTGCATGCCTGGTCTCCTCCTCTGAGGGTGGGTTGGGAGGGTTGTGCTCACTTAGGGGTACACAGAATGGTGTGATTTCCCTGGTGGGGGCCAGTGAAACTACCATTTACTTTATAGGTGAGGGGCAAGGCTGTTTAAGAGGATGCCTACCACTTGGTTTTTATGTGAGGGGCAGGGCTATCTTTTGTAAAAGTGGGGAGACCCTTTTTACTGTAGCATATTTCACATACCATTCCAAGTGCTTCTCCAGGTGCATGCAAGGATAGGCCAGCACACTGTTGACAGCCTGAATGACGTCCCTTTTTGATTCATCATCACTCCATTGATGGGGATTGAATGGGTTACTATATTGGGAAGAAGCTGATGACTGACAGACAGTTAGTAGGAACAAAAAGAGAGGACAAAGTATTCTGGCAGACCATTTCTGTCATTAAGTAGTGTGCCCTTCCTAGGAAGAACGTGCTATAAAGGAACTTGAACAAGGAGTGTATAAATATATGTTTACAGATAAGGCTTGTCAGTAAAACATGAACAAAAATGAGAACAAAACTTAGTATGAATACGTTAGAAGAGGAAATCTTATTTTGAAAACTTCCTTGATATCTAGCAACTAATTCCAAGCAGTAAATCAGTTTTCTCTTCTTGTTACAGCTTTGATGTGATTAATTGGTCACAAACAGCATTAAATCAGGTGGACAAGAAGACCAGAAAAAAATGATTCTTGCTCATTAAGTGATGTATAAAAAACTGTTCATACCAATATTATATATTACTTCATTGTGAAGTGATGTCTGCATCTAAGGGACTGCATGCATATTTGAAGACCTCATCAAATCCAAATATAGTGAAAGTTCTAAAGTATGAAGGGAAGTTCTCTAAGTTGACACCTTTGCTTTGCAGAAGTACTATAGAAAGGAGTAGGAATGGAAATCAAAGCAGAAGTAGATGAGCACTGGGCAGTAACTGAAACGTTTAAAAAAGTGAAGAAAGGCTATAAAGAAAATTGTAAAGCCTCACAAATACAGCGGGTAGATTTAGAAAACTCTAAGAACAACCACACGTTGACCAAGATTTCATGCAGGAATGGTTAAGGAGAAATGAATTTTAACCAAAGATGAAAAGACAGTAATGGGGGCTCGAGACGGTGGGCTACATGAACATTGGTTTACAAAGTCTATAGAAAAAGTGCAAGAAACAGAGAAATGCAGGTCATCTAAAACCGAACTGGAAGCAGTGGCATAATTGCACATATCATTGTTGATTGTGATACGTTTGTGTCTGAGCGTCTGTATATTGAAAGGCACAATAATGTGGCAGGTATGCTGTACTGGGGATTGTGCAAAAACTACAGTACTGAAGTAGCCAAAAAGCATTGGAAACATGAACCAGAAAGCATCATCAACAGTGATGAAGTTCAGACCACACTGGGTTACCCAGTACCAACAGTTAAGAAAACCAGATATAATAATCAAGGAAAAAAAAAAAAGTTGCATTAATCATCAAAATATCTGTACATAGCAGTTATAGTATCTTACGTACTGAGAGATGCATATAGTTATAAAGTACCAGAATGTTCAAGCAGAAACTAGATAAATGTGGAAGAAAATGACCCAGATGGTTACAGTTGTAGTAGGAACAGCAGCACTAATAAAAAATAATTTTCAAGTGTGCCTAAATAGATCTAGGACTATTGAACGAAAGTTCAATAGTCCGAATCCACACTCACCAAACACACTTTAACGAAAGTGCTTTCACCAAAAAAGCGCTTTTGTTAAAGTGTGTTAAAAAAAAAAAAAAAAAAAACAATAAGACTACTTTTATGCAGGGGGCAAGCCCCCCTGCACCCTCCATCCCCCTACTTTAATATTCTCACTCCAAGATCACACTACAGTGACTATTCCTTTATCCACACCATAGTATGATCTCCACAACAGTCATTCCCTCATGACTCCCTCTAGCTGAAGGCATACTTCCGCGAAAGTGCATTTTCGGTAAAAAGCACTTTCGCGGATGTATGTCCGGCTATTTGTGCTTTGGTGAAAAGTTCCTTAAGGGATCAGTACCGATCTCGCCTAAATATATGACCAATACCTTATATGAACTGCAGAAGGAAGCAATTTTGGGTACATTGTTGGTTCTGAGCTAAGCATTCTTGGCAAACATCAAAGACTGAAGTAATACTAATTTTTTGAACTTTAATTGTACCCTGACCTGGGAATGGGGTATATTCTTATCATGGTATTAGAAACTCAAAACATTTCCAGAAGTAAAAAAAAATTGTGAAGAGTTTTTTTACATTAATTTGGATCCCTAATGAGGATGACATCTAGGTATCCCCCATATGTGGTATATAGTTAGAGGCAACTGGGAGGGGCCATGGATTAGACACAGAATATGATGTCAGGATTATATGGCTCAGCCTGTGTGAGAATGCCCGGAGATACCACAGAATGTGCTGGAGACTGTTGCTAGGGATGGGGAAGTTTGATGTCTACTCTGCCCCACTTGCTACCACAGTGGCCTTCACTGAGGCAAGATATTTACAAAACAAATTGATGGGTGGTTGGATGGATGGCAAGAAGTTTGCTAAGGGCAGACCAATTGCCCTTAATGGGGAGGGGCAGTGAATACTTGGACATGCTAATACAAAGCAACAGCCACATTCTGATAATGTGCATAGTGAAGATACTGACTGAAACATGAGGTAGCCTGCAAGTAAGGGACTGCTTCTCACTGTTTTAAAGATGCATTTTATGGATTGATTGATTTATTGACTGACTGATTTGGATTTGTTTACTAAGTAGGTGGGTGGTCCAAACATTGCTTTTGGACGCAGTCATCTTTATGGTATAGCAACATTTGATAGAAAATTTTAATACATGAAACACAAGACGTATAATTTAAGGTTCTAACAGTCAGATTTTTCTGTAAAGTAAACAAAGACAAGTAAATAAATGCATCGAGAACCTCAAATAGGAATATAAGGTTGACCACAAAATAGTCCCTGAATATACCTGAATCTGTGAGCAATTTTGATACTAATTTTGAGGGGAAAGATAACAGTTTGATGATCATATTTGATCGAGGAGGGGATAATCGTCCTTCCTCTTCTGGGAACATGGATGATTTGACCTAGGGATTTGGAATTGATAAAATCTAGGAAACACTGGGCATAGCTATTGATTATTGTGTAAGATTTCCAATAGATGATTAGACTACTGAAGGTGACTGGAGTTAGGATATTTGGATTAATAAATATAAAATCCACTTGTCTTTACTGTGGTCCTTGGGTATCTGAAGAAAATCCATAGTTGTCAAGCATGTGGTAATTGACTGCATGAAATGTGATCATAATGTCAAAGGGCTCATATTATAATGTTAAAGTACATGTCATATAATAATATAGGAGGAAATGAAACAGACACTCATCCCACCCCACCCCCACCCCCCCCCCCGTGAGAGTCAGAGCCGTAGACACTGTATCCTGTTAAAGGGGAAGTGTTTTCAGAACACTGAAACCAAGTTTCTGACAGTGCATGTATGACTGCTTGTCCATAAAGAAGACCTTCAAATCAGGCAATTTATTTTTAGTCTCCTACATTGAACAAAGCCACCTTAATGCACGCCAGATTAGAAATTGCAGATTGGAATGTCTAAAAATTGAACTTTGCCTAAAAAGGCTCATTAGGGGCAGAACTTATCTTAGCCAGTATATGTTAATCCAGAGGAGAGAGATTAAGGAAATCCCTTGCAAAGCAGACTGACCTGTCAGTGATAGCCTCTTATGCTGGCACATATTTGATCCTCTTTGGTGATGCCATGTAATAAGCCAATTGGTTAAATTAATTGTTTTTATTTGCAATTGTGACATAGGATCATAGGAGGTCATTTCAAGCCTAGCCATTTCATCCCAATGTAGTACCATAGATACTCTAGTAAATACCCAGGATTGTATTTATTAATGACTGCACATGTCCAGGAGGGTTGTGGGCACTATCCCTGGTAAGAACTCAGTGCCCCATCCAGTTGTTCAGGTTCCTTTTGAACAGTGTCATAGAGGTGCTGTGCTTCACATGAATTGGCAGCTTATTCCAAAGACACAGCAGTCACTGAGAGACAAATCCTATTAAGTCACAGGCCATATTTAGGTCCCTGGAATGGGTAGCTCTAGTCCTGTTTTATTTATGGATGTGCAGCAAATTCATTAGGTTTGGGTCAGAGATTGCTCTGTAAGGCAGGCATAAGTCTCAACTAAAAAGTCTATACGATACAAAGTATAGTGACAGTGACTTTAGTGGGCCTGTTTAAGGCACATGCTGGAGCCCCTTGATCTTCTTCGTTGGAAACCCCTGACATCATTTTCATAGAAGGCAACATACTGCTCAAGCCAAGTGTTGTGTCTGCCTTAAACACATGCATGTTAGAGTACACCTGCCTTAAACACATGCATTTAGAGTACACCTGCCTTAATCTCATGCATGTTGAGCACATCTGCCTTAAACACATGCATGTAGAGCACAGCTGTATCTGTCTGCATATTTCCCAGAACAGAGAATCTAATGTCATTTACCTTTACCCTGATATGGGTGACAATGAGAGCATATTCAGACTTGGGGGTAGGGATTTAAATGTTCTGGTCATATCCCTAATCCTAGTGCCAGAGAGAGAGAGGACTGATTATGACCTGTTCTTCCACTGCCTGGTTCTTTGTGCTTAGCCGCCTATTACTAATGCATTACTATGTGTGGCTACAGCCTCAGGAGTACTTATGACAGCCGGCATAAAGCAAGAGGGACTCACCTGCAGATTGAAGGTTCAAGTAAAGCTGTGTTAAAGTGATAGTTGTTAGATAGTGTGATGTATTAGACTCCACATTTAGCAGTTATTTACACCTCTCACAAGTATTCTCTGGTATTAATAAAAATAAGTAAGTGTTAATAAGTATGAAGTAATTAGTATACTGCTTCAGAGTTCCTAAAGTGAGCAGGAAGGCGAGAGAGAAAATTCCAAACCCCTGTTAAGAGAGATTTAATAATTGAACAGATAGTAGTGATTGAAGTAGAAGAAGCCTTCAAATGTCCCACAGTTAAACATATGAACCAGATCATGATATTTTGTTTAACCTGAAGAACCTCAGAAAACAACAGAAAGAAATGCAGAAACTCTTATTTATACCTGATACCTCCAAACATGCATAAATTTAACTGCCATGGTGATTTATGTAAACGTCATCCCAAACCAGCTGCCATGCTTAAACAACAGGTCCAAACTCGGGTGAAACAAGCATAAAATGCACACAAAATCGAGTTAGTGTGGCATGATGCCAACAAACCCAGTGTGTCACAGCAAAGCTATATAAAGCACCAGCCTATGCATCTAAGCTCCTATGCTAGGTAAACACAAACTTAAAGGGTAAAGCATCAATTAGCAATAAGGGGGAAAAAAGAGCCAATTAACAAGAAAAACTCAGAAGATACAGCAGCCAGTTCAGGCAGGCAGAGGCAGAAGTATCACTCATCTGCTGTTTGATCCAAACAAATATGAAATTAGTGCAACAAGTTCAAACCCAGCTGAAACAAGGACAATATGCGAAGTGGCACTCCATCAGCTTTGATATACAGGTCAGCACTATAAATGGCTGGTAGCAGCTGACTCCAGAAGCAATCCCATCTGTCAGAGGAAATATCTGGTTCACATTTTTTATTCCCAGTATGAACATGGAAAGATATGACTCAGCTTCTGACTTTTATAGACTGTTCGTGTATACTTCGTCAACAATGCATCTCCTTCTCTTTGGGACTTCTCTGTCTTCCACTCTGTGCCTTAGGGTGCCGGTTCCCTTAACAGCCTCTATAGTAATGGTCCCTCATGCCAGGTAAGCCACATGAGGATTTTTTAATGGACATTAAGAACACAGTAGTCATAGGATAAAGACCACTTAGATGCCCAGTTCAAGATCTACTGCTTACAAGAATCCTCTGATATGGTTGAAATTCTCCTGAGTGCTTATGGGTAGGCATTTAATTATCATTATTTTCCCTCACTGGAAAGCTATAGTCCATCTATAGCCAAAGGAAGTACACTTCCTTAGCCATTAGGTTGAACAGATATATCCCTTCACAGCCATAAAAAAAATTCTAGAGATAGAAAAACTATCATGCAACCTCATCTCTTCCCTCTCAAGTACCGATTCTTCTTATTGGTTCTGCTTCCCAACAGAGGGCACAGGATAAATTATTGTATCCATGGCCCAAAGGACTTATGTATGCATTTCTTCCAATTGCATCTCCTTACAAAATTTACCAGAAACTGGAAGAATTAAACTCTGATGTTCCTATGACCTCTTACTTTATCAACACAATTGGTTTCCACTTTCTTTTATCAATCTGCAATTGCAGCTCCATTCCAACTGCACATCTGTATTTGTCTTCTGACTCATCCTTCTTGCAATGGTTGTCCAGATCTGCACAACTTGAAGTTGATGGCATGGAAGCTTCACTTTCTGTAATAGCTAGGCTTGAAGATTTTTGCAGTACTATAGCTTCTGACATATGTTTTTCCCTGAGTCCTTCTACTCAAAAGACTTATGAAGATAAACAAAGGAGGTTTGCTATTTGATCCACTGCATATAATCTGTATGACTTCTTCTTCTTTCAGCTTTTCCCGGTTAGGGGTCGCCACAGCGGATCATCTGTCCGCTCATGATTGGCAGTGGAGTTTTACGGTGTCGAGTTGCCAGCCCGGCGCCCAACCTTCCACAGAAGGCACACACACACACGCACACACACACTCACACCTAGGGCCAATTTAGAGTGTCCAATCCACCTACTGCATGTCTTTGGGATGTGGGAAGAAACCGGAGCACCTGGAGGAAACCCACGCAATCACAGGGAGGACATGCGGACTCTGCACAGAAGGCACCCCAGCCGAGAATCGAACCGGAAAACCTCTTGCTGTGAGGCGGCAGCGCTAACTGCTGCACCACCGTGGCCACCCACATATCATCTGAGTGACTACTCAGCCTTAATTTCAACAGTGTTGTATTATTTTTTACTCTTGGTTTAGTTTCTGGTGATTTGCAGTCCATCAAGTGACCATTTCCAATTTCCATATAAGAGAAGCCTCCCAGCCTTCTCTAAGGTCTGCAAGACATTCCTTATGCATGTCTTTCTGCTCAGGCCTCTTGTACAGTACTTGGTTTTGCCTATGAATATTTAAGTTGAAAAAAAAATAATTCTTCCTTTGTCTAAACCAGCTGCTTCAGCATAGTTGAAATTTTTGATATGAAAAACACTGTTCTTGTGGCCTGTAGAAATTCTGAGTTGCAGGCTCATTATATCAGTCTTTCTTTTCTGGTGTTTCATAAGGAAAAGATTTTTTGTACACCATTATATCTTTCCCAAAATAGCTAGTCTGAACGGAGGGTGACAGGGAGCACTTGCTGGCTTATCTTTCACAATACTGCAGTCAAAGTATCTTTTTTCACTTCATGGATGTTCATAGAAGGCTTAGGCATTATGTTAAAAGAACAGAGTCCTTAAGAAAATATGATAATTTGCTTGATTGTTTTGCAAATGGTTGCAAAATACTGAAAGTTAATAAGCAAAACCTTTCCAGATGGCACACAAATTGCATTGTTTCTGTTGTGAGAAACTTGGTAAACTTTTCAGGCCATTCCTAATACATATACTGTCAGGGCTCCTCTCCTTTCACTGCCATCTTCGAAAAAGCTTCTTTAGATAATGTTTATTCTGAAGCTACCCGACTATCATTAAAAGCATTAGGAAAACTTTATGGGTTGCATGTGGCTTCTATATCAAGGTGTTTTCTGGACCTCAGTGATCGATGCTATTAAATGGCACCCCTTCTGGTAGTTTTAGCTGGGGCTTAATTATATTATAACACTCCAGCTATGAGAAAGTGTATCGGATACAAAACTTATAGCACTCCCCCTAATGCTGCTTCTGTGTTTAAAGTTACCTTCCTGCTCCCTTTTTGTCAAGGAGTTGTGCAATTTTGCTTGAATCAGAACTAGAGAGATGGATGGAGGCAAGGCATTAATGGACTGAAGGTCAGGATGGGGTAGGAGACTAGAAGCATTCTACTACTGACATTTTCAGTATATGTCACTAGTCCCTCTTGTAGTTGGAGGTCTACTCGTATTCCATTGTTGTGGTAAGTAGACATAACTTCTTTTTATCTTTAGTGTGAGTTCATGTCTACCAGTAGATCCATGATCACAACAGAGCTCTGTAAACTACATTCACAAAATCACAATCAGGTGTAACCTACTATTCGGCGAGGAGATACTATTTTTCATTATATTCATACTAACTCTGGTAATCCAAAGTAATGAGCCTTTCTGTTTGCCTCCTAACTTTACAAAAAAGGCTCTTATGAAGGTACGGAACTAGCTGTTGTCATGCTGCCTTGTGTTATAGCTGACTGCAGAGAGCATCATGCAGAATACATTTACTGCAAAGCTGGTTCCCACATATCATGACCAGAAGTAGGTTAGTCGGTTATTTGTTAGTTCATACCTTTGTTGAATTCCGAAGCATATATAAGCATGTCATCTCCCATGCTTGTTTGCATTTGAACATAAAAGGGGGATATTGATGTTCAGACAACGCTAATATTTGTAGTGTTCCAGTTAATCCGATGGAATATTGTAGAGGAAATCCATTTATGAAACTGAAAGAAATGAAGCTGTATGTTTTCTGTACTCCTATTGTTTTTTGTTCCCACTTGTGTGACAAAAGGAGTTAGTGTCAGCAGAGCTAGCTGAAATTTTGTAAATAATTATATGTCATTTGTGAATATCAAACTAATTTATATAAGATGCTTGTGTTACAAATGTATTAGAAGTGTATGTCATGCGTATATTAAACTGCACAAATGTTTGTGTTGAAAAGGTATTTGTTAAGTGCTGTGTTTAAAGTGTATCCAGTGTGCCCTACTGGAAGAGATCAGAAATGTGCATGCACTATTGTAATTATTTAAATGTATTTGTTTTAACTGTGTAAACTGCAATATAAGAGGTTAACCTCAGTCCAGCAAACTTTAGAAAAATATCTGAAATTAAATTACTTTATAGGCTACGCCATAAAGATGTTTCAATGCAGCTAGAGACAAAGTCTGTACTAGGAAGCTTTCTGTATTGTCTTTAGGGTGAACTAATTGTTGCTACTTTGGAAGCATGAAGGAATGTAATTGTTTTATGACATCCAGCATCTGCCAAAGATCTGAGCAAAAGCCCTTGTGTGAGTATTTTTACAGGTAAATGCTAAATGCTGACAGCTTCAGCAATGGGGGTTTTGCCTGGGAACCAGAAGTCAGATAAAAAGAAGTTGTGTCATTCTGCAAGCTATCCCAGCAGTAATATTTTAGATATTGTTTTGAGAAGTCTCTGAGTATGATAGTGCATTCTGCATTATGTTTTGGATCTGACAACAACAAGAACCATTCACCACATCTGCCTTGCTCTAATAAAGTAAGTTTCTTGGGAGCAGTATAACACTCTTAGAAACAGTCAGGAATATGGTAAAGCTTTGTTTAGATTTTTTTTCTTTGTTTGTGTGATCCTGTACTGCAATGTCATTTTAAGTATTCCTGTGATTTTGAACTCTGATGTCACTGTGAATATATATTTAGCATGTTCTTGTTCTTTTATTATTAAATATATTTAAACCTTTCATTGTGGCTGCTCTGTGTAGAGATATTTAGTTTTGAAAGTACTTGCATATTTATTTGGTGTCACTGTGTGGGCCACTCCTAATAGCCTTGCTCTTGGTCAAACTACCGCTTGTGTTAATATTAATATTGCACAGTAAGATTGGACACCCTTTGTTAAGGGCCCTAAAGTAACAGATAAGGAGTGACTGGTGGTAGTGGTAACTACCTTGCAGTGTGCCAGAAGAGGGTATAGCTAGTAAACCTGTGGCAGCCTTTCCTGTGTGTGTGTGTGTGTGTGTGTGTGTGTGTGTGTGTGTGTGTGTGTGTGTGTGTGTGTCTGTGTGTGTGTCAAACCTCAGAGTGTGTGTCAGCTACGTGAGCAGGGTCATGAAGCACTGATTGGACAGAGAGGGCAGTGGAGGTTTTGGCTTGGTCAGTCAGCTGAGACCTCAACTCTATAGCTGTGCCAGTGGGGAGTCTTACTGGGGATCTGGAGGAAGAGTGAGAAACCAGCCCTGGACTGACTGCAGTCTCTGTGTGCTCTTAAGGGAAATTGCATTTGATGCAGAGAAATGCATCTGGAAATACTGTGTGTACCCCTGTTATCCTGTCAGTGAATGCCCCCCACTGTTGCCAGTGGTGAGGATTGAGCCTGCTTGATTACTGGTCCAGTGGTGGGTCGTCTCAACTTGGAATCTCACAAATATGTCAAGTAACTCCAGTTCTGCACAGTTGAATTGCGTCTGCCTCTAGCTCTACACAAATTGCGACAGATTGAACAGGCATTTGTTATGTGCTTACATCTGGAAGGGCCTAAATTCAGGGAGATGTTCAGAATGTTCAACCAAAGCTCGGCATTCAGAGCAGCATAAAGTCTTACATGTATAGTCAACAGTGCCGCTATTTGTTAGCAACAGAGTGATGATAGGTATAAAAGGCTGTCCATGTGTTGTAAGAGGCTATTCTTATTTGAAGCAACATAAAGGATGTTTCTACATTCATTCATTCATTCATTCATTCACTATTTCATTTATTCGTTCATGTTTTTGTATACTTCCAGTATAACAAAGAATGCAAAACCAAAGGATGTTGAAAACCAGTGAGGAGAAGAATGTTTGATTCTGTCACCATTTGGAGAAGTGTCCCATTGTCCTGGAGTTGTATATGCTTTCAGTGCCCTAATTGTGATTATAAAATATAGACCCAGTGTTGCCATAATGCAAACATCTCTGAAATGTATCTGACTTTTCTTGTACTAGAAAAAATAGCAGCCATGTACTAACATCTGATCCCTCTTGTGTGATAGCTGATCAATCACAAGTCATGTGTCTTTCTCGAGTGACAAATCACTAAGTCCCTGACTTCTTTTAAGAATCTGCAGCTATACTGTTTTCATCATGATTTTAGTTTGGCAGAAAAGCTGATTTAGAAAATTTTCTAATGCTATTATTTGAGCTGTTGAGAATATTACAATACTCGCTGCTTGTTGAAAGGACAATTGTCTCTCCCCACCGTCTACCCACCAGTCCAATAGATGGTGTGAACTCAGAGTTCATCATGGGGTGCTTTCGCTCAAACAAATAGAAAGTTTGCTACTTTTGCACAAAACTGGAATCCAAGAAAATGTTTGCCACACAAATATTGTACTCCAACACATGTCCAGTGCTGTTGCTAGTTAGTAAGAATCATTTTACTTTGGATACTAAATAGCTTTATAAGTCTGAATCTTAACCCAGTTTCACATTGTGCAAGTCAAAGAAAAAATAATTAAACTGCATAGAAGTACTTGAGATGCTGGTGTGTATTGTCATTAATGACTGTCATTGGTCTCTGTGTAGTTTTCCTTTAAAACAGGAAAGGAATGTTACTCCTAAATGTTTCCTGTTACATCATTGTAAATTACCACATGGTAATAACATCATCTGTAACCATGCCAGAATAATTTATCTGTCATTGTGGGCTTCACAGTGTATTTTTTATGTCTTGTATGGACAAGTCAGAATACTGAATAACATGTGAGCTGCCCATAACAAACTGTTTTTAACGTGTTCTTGCATAGTCTTTCAGAATGTGATATGCTTGGCTCTGATAATAAACCCAATATACAGTACTGTAAGAAAGATGATAAAAAATTTGCAAAGCCTTACTGATATTCTAATAGCAGTAACTGAGAGAGAAATATGAGCATTTCTTCAGCTTAGATAAATAATGCATTTCCCAGGGACATATCCTTAGAGTCACAGAGCACACATGTCATAGAGGTCCCTTAGGCATTTCAAGCAAAGCCCAAACAAAAGCTATTGCTGTTACTTTATAGATTACAGCATTTTCAGGAAACACAACAGTAATCGTTTCCAAATGTTTGGAAGTTTCATTTGCATTAAACTGCATGCTAATACCAGTGAACATTAGAAAAGGGCTCACAGAGTTGGGTGACAGCAAAGCTTAAATAGGATTGTCGCTTAGTTTTTGTTGTTCCATGCTCATTCTTTGTGACATTGTGCAAGACAGATGTATGGACGACATTTGTATTAATGCTGTCTTCTATCCATTTATTTAATACAGCTTTATGCAACATCTTGAGCTCTGACTGCATATGTACCCAGACGGATGAAGTCCTTTATGAAGATGTTGCACCCGTCTATGTGAAAACTGTGAGAGAATAGTTTTGTTTGGATTATGTTATGGCCTGTGACACTGCTCTGGCACATCTGTGATAAGTGTTCTTCATTTCTGCTTACTTTAAAAGGTACAGTGCATTGCATTTTTTGCTGATTCATTTTTAATGAAAGCTGTATTAAATCTTTGTGTTACAGGTTGAATGATGTTAGTGGAAGTTAGGCTATCACAGCTTCAGACCGAAGGCTGTAATTAGATTAAGTTTTAAACAGCTGAATGTTCTGCATCCACATAGTTTAATGCAAGTTTCACCCTTACAGAGTGTTTACTCTTTTCGTGATCATATTTGTGTGACTTTGGAGTTAGTAGATGTTGGGGGGGAATGCAGAAACGCTTTAATTTATAGTTGATTTTATATTTTGTTTTGTTTGTGTTGTTTGGTTCATACGTAGTATTTTTTACATATAGTGGCTGTTGACTTTACATTTGTTATGTTTATCATTCCAGTTCACATTTATTAATTTTAGTTTGCCTACTATAAGTATTGAACGTTAGGTTAAAGCACGTCATGAGGTAACTGTGGCATCTGTGAATAAAGCTTTTTATGAGAGCTACTTTAAAGCTTTCATTTTATAATTTACATCTGTTATGAACACATGCATAGTGTTTTAGTAGTTTTACAAGCTAGCAGCGATAAGCAAGCCCTGAAATGGTAGATGAAATGAGAATTGTGTCATAACTGGCATAACTGGAGCTTTGCTTTCTTTCGCTGACTACCTAGGGGCAACTTAGAAGCATAAGGGGAGACTGTCTAGGCAGATGCTTGTAATACTAACCCAGGTTGCGCTACACAGGGCTCAGCTCCCAACAGGCATTACAGTGTGGATTCATCTTCTGCCCATTTGTATAGATGGTATTAATCCCTTATGACAAGTATCAGTGATTTGTTCCTTGCTTCTCTGAATGAGTAATGTTGAAATTGGTATAGCTCATTAAACAGCATACACAGTTATGTATCCTTGCATTCCAGTACTTCTCAGACCTACAAGTAACGTGTATTTATTTGTTTGATCAGTTGCTTGTTTGATTGTCTGTTTTATTTTGTTTGCTGACCTGTAGATCCAAATTGAAAGAGATTGCTTACTGTGAAACTCCATTGTTATAACTTTTACTTAAAAAAATATTGATAATATAAATACTGTTGTTCCAAACGCAGATGTGAGCATGTACATCTGATAATGAAGTAGACAAGTGCACTTTTTAAAACTACATAAACAAAGAGCTGAAGAAATTCACTTATATAGTATGTATAATATTTAGAATGTCAAATGTATTTTGTCACTGCATTATATTTAATCCATAATTATGCTAAAACAAGAGCAGCACCATAGTAGGCAAACAGTTGCACTGAATCGAGGTATGAATTCATGGCATTGTATATAAAGTGAAATGTTTATGAACACTGTACTTGGTGTTTTATATAATAAGTTCAAACAAAATGCAGATAGACAAAGTATGCCAGGTAACGGAGAAGTGGAAATATAGAATGCATGCTAACATGACAGTTGGTAGTTATAAGTGTGGTTTGTCTGATTGTTAGTGGAAATTTCAGTACAAAAAGGAGCACAGAATATCCCTGAGTGCATCTCTTTCAGTGTCCAGTAGACATTATGAAAAGAATATACAAAAGAAGATAAGTGAATACATTAGAGAATATGACAGCAGAGTGTGAGTGGGGAATCAGGAAAGTGGCGAGAATAGTAACTAGCTAGCGCCAGAAAAGCCCTTGCTTGCTTTTCTGTATGTGGTATTGGCCGATTTCTTAAAGCCTCTTATCTTACCAGCCCAAGAGCAGTGGGGTTATCCAAACACCTGTTTTTCTGCTTACCAGAAGTGCATTTGGAATGGTTGGCTTTCAAAACCAGCAAGAATATTGGCTGTGATGATTTAGAATTCTCTCCATCATTCTTTAAAATGTGATTGGGGCTCCAATGTAAGCCAAAAGACAGCGCTTTACACTGAAACATGACATTTGAGGTAGAATAATGTCTTCTTTTTAGCCTGTTCTTTTAGGGTGATCTAAATTCTAAGGAGGCAAGGTATGTTGCTTTTCCTAAACCATCTAGAAGTTCATCTGTTGGAGGCATGAAATAGACATCACCTTTAGAAATTTCATTACCTTTATAGAAATCAGTACCAAACGTGACAGTTTCATTTGGTTGAGGTATCAAAACTACAGAGCTATTCTAAAAGGTGGTAAGGCAATGTGTCTTTCCGATCCTTTATGTAAGGTCATCTAGTGAAAACAAAGGGCAGGCATCTCATTCATGTATTTCTTTAAGCTTTTAGAAACTATTACAAAGGCTGATATTTTTATTGTGTTTTGGTAAAAACACCATAGGTTCATAGGTGTATACTAGGCCTGTAGTTCAGTAGTATTTGTTTAAGTGACTTGCTCAGAGTCACACAGGAGACAAATGGAGGCTTAGAGAATAAAACAACGGAGAACAAGAAGCAACTCCTTAATGTTTTATAACCTTAATCCTCTATATTAAGTATCAAAGTAATAAATTACATTTGTTAACCAGCTAAGCCAATTGCACACGCAGTCCCAGTTCAGGGGTGACCATAGAGAAAAGGTTGGTTTTATGTGACTTTCTCAAAGTCTGACAGTAGGCAAGTGGAGGTTTTGAGAGTCAAATATAGGACCGCTGCAGGGTCTAGATCCAGCAGCAAACAGAGAACCATTCTTTCCTGCATACCTGTAATGTGTGCTGTAACACTTCTAAATGGGGTATCTTTTTAGAGTCCAGTATATCCCTAGGGTGTCTTCCCTAGAGTAACTTAAGCAGGTGAACCAAGTGCAACTGAATCACCTGTTTGATGACAAGCATCAGACCGGGTGATAAAGTATCCCAGTTTCTCCCATACTTGTCAACCACCCTCCACTACTTATTCTTAAAGGTTTTATTAAAGCCCTGCATCAAGCCATCATTTTCAAGTGATGAGTAGCAGTTCTAATCCATTTAGTTTGGAACAAGTGGAAGATCTCCTTCATAACCTTGGATATGAAAATGGTCCATTGGTCTGTTAGAATCTTCTCCCATTCTGCTAAACATATGCATCATCTTTCTTGTGGTAGGTTTAGCAGAGGTTGTACACGACAGCAGAAATACCCGAGTCAGTGTAAAGTGTTGCGTTTTGGCTTACATTGGAGCCTCAATCACATTTTAAAGGATGATGGATAGAATTCTAAATCCTAATAACCTTTGGGTAATGGATGACCTAGCCTAGAACTACCAACATTTACGGATGGTCTTTATACATATTGACTAATGGACCTACCAAAGCCATAGCAGCCCTGTGCTAATAAGGTGCAATGGAAGGCTTTTCCTGGAGCAGTTTTCTGACCCACAGGACAAATAACAAAATCTTCCTTTAGGAGAAAAAATTCAAGAGCCTGCTTAGGACCCACTTTTTTAATCTTTTCCACCTCCAGTTGACCTATAAAATATGTTTGTGACCCAGATTCAGAATTGTGTCAGAAGGCTTAGGACCCTAATAGTGGTTTAACTACTTGGTCCCCTTTTTGTTAACCCAGTAAATATGATAATTGCTTGCCTCAGAATGAGGAAAAGTTGTTGATGGGGAACATGGCAGCCAAATTTGCAGCTTATATCTTCTTTTTGGCTTTACTTAAGGATACTTTTCTTAAATCCACTGTGATTAATGTTTAGGCCTGTCAGGTCTTTGTGCCAATTGTTGTCTTTGGGCTTGTACTACTTCAGAATGGAATAATTCCCTGCTGATGCTGGTAGATACTTTCCTGTCACACTGGCTCCTCTGAGAACACTAGACATTTCTCAATCCTCTCCCTGTACCCTATGTGGAACCTTGTAACATACCATAAACGTATTCCCACAAATCAAAAGAAAGCAAATAAATCTCTACCTAGAATGACTACATGCCTCATTTTGGGTATTACCCAACAACATTTTTAATGAACCTAGAGGAGTAGTTAACTCTGCTTCAGTTGTGGGGCAGTTCCCCTTTATCTTCATGTATATATATTATGACCAGGTTCTTCTCTGGATTCACGTTACTGCCATTTACTAGTGCTTGGCATGAAATGTTATCTCTGTTACTGTGCTTCCATAACTGAGCAGTACTTATGGTTGTTTCTCATCCAGCCACATATCACATTTTTGGTTGATATCTAAGTATCTACTAACTGTAACTGACTTAACACCATCAGAAAACATTGAATGTGTCTTTGTGTTCATACATGTATCACATTACATAGGCTGTCATTTAGTGGTCAAATGTTTGCTCTGTGCATAAACTTAAAACAATTTAACATGTTAGTTTGCCAAACTTGTTTTTAGTCCCTTCCAATGTTTTGAGGTGTCTCATAGTATCTCTTTATCCCTGAAAGGAATAATGTTCTTTGTTTTCTTCGTAATGCCTTAGAACAGTCTTAGCAGTTATTGCATTCTTTTCAGACTAATCTAACGTAGTAGCTCCCTAGATTTCTATAAAACCAATCATAAGTGGCTTGAGAGCTGAAAATTTACTTTTGGGTATGTATTCAGACCATCATAGCCCGTGGAAACAAATGGTGAGATTGACATTGGCTAGGCTGTTGTCTACTGAACCAACTGCCATTAGCTAGGCTGCTGTCTACTGGACCAATGGCCTAGTAATAACCTAAGAGTATATGAACCTTTTGTTATTTGCATCATGTACAGATGTTGCCTGCCATGCGGATATAAGGTCTGCTTATGTGCTTCTGTCAAATATTCTGTAGGCTGTATTATAGTCGACAGAGTTTATTATTTTTTTCATGAGAATTTAGTAAAAAAGTATCAAGTGAAAGTTAGATGACTTCTTTATGTAAGAAGTGCATAGACTGTACTACCAGCTAGGTTGTCAGAGTGAGTTACATATCAGAATCCAAAGTTATTCAGCAGGTAAGTAGCAACAGGTAGGCACAGTCCGATGTGGTGAGTATAAGCTGTATTGTCTGGTGTGTAGACATTTGTATGGCATTAAAAATCACAAAGCAGAATTTAGAAGTAAAGGTGATTTGCCAACTGTTGACAAGGACCACAATACATTCTTGTTAAAGCAAGCAGAAGTGTGTCCATTTACACATGGCATCTTTGACAAATTTCTGAAAATAACAATAAATGTCTGACTTTGTTATAAGGCTGTCTTGTGAAGAAGTATAAAACATACGTCAGTTATAAAGTAAAATATGCTAAAATATTTTATTTGAAGCATATGAATCTACTGGTAATAAGGAAGGTAGGATTTGCAATTGAGCTGTTGCATAAAATGTGATGAGTTGCGTGGAAGTTTTTGTTTTATTTTTACTTATCTCCTATCCATGCAGCTGTTTGACCATGTATTTATCTTCTCAGAATTATCAGTGTGGTTAACAGTTTTTTAAATGTAGTGCGTAATTAGAACTCGAGACAAATCTCTCTTGATTCTGAATACTTTCTTTCGTAAGGCCTAGTTGAGTCCTTGTTTCATCTTCAACTCATTTAATATGTGGCAGGCTATTCAAAGTAAAGGTGCTTATTTTTAAAACATAGATGATCTAAAATAAGTTTTACGACCTAATAGTCTCTGCCAAGTCTCTCGGCAGCAGGGAAGTAGCCTTCATAAAAACAGAAAAGTAATTTTTGTGATTACATGAAAGCAGCATAATTTTTCTTTTTTCATTTCATTCAGCAATTAGTTCACTATCTGGGAAAAATGCTTTGAGGCTTTTTAAAAAATATGTAATTATCACTTCCGGGTTGTATTTACCTAGTATATATCATATGTAGATGGATGGAAATACACATGCGCACACACACACACACCCACACACACATACACAAAATCTTTTCCCAATATAATTCCATTAATTGGCTGACATACTAATGGGGTTTTGAAGAGACTGAGCAAATGATGGGTCTCGGAGGAAACTGACAGAGTATTAGAATTGTAAATAATCACCTTGTGTTGCTAACACCAGAACTAATTATCACTTTCAGAGAAATACAACCAGGCAGTGATTAATTGCATATTTTTAAACAACCTCAAAGCATTCTCCCAGATAGTCAACTAATTACTGAATGAAATGTAAAAACAAAAAAATAATGTTGCTTTCATGTAATCACATAAAATTTCTTATTTTGCTGATGCTTTATAGTTATGGACAGAAAATATTTTCCAAGTTTACTGTGAAGACACTCCTAAGCGTCAAAACAGAAAAATATTTAAGTAATGCCTTTATTCTACACGTTACAAGTCTGGGGTGGCCCTCAAATGTTTGCTACATTTTTATTTGCCTAATATCTGCATTTTAGAATTTCTTCTGGTAAACAAAACACTCCTCAATGTCCTGTATAGAAAATGACAAGAGAAGGCTACATGCCCATAGCACTAACCGCAACATCCTATATACCCTTAGCACTAATCATGACACCCTACATACCCATAGCACTAATCATGGTACACTGTATACCATTAGCACTAAACATGACACCCTATATACCCTTGGCACTAATCATGCTACCCTGTATACCCATAGCACTAATCATGGCACCATTCATGTATAGTAAGTAGGCAGTGAATCCTCCAGGCCAGTTTCAATCCTAGAGAAATTGTGTGGCATTTGAGTAACTGATGATCTAATTGCAGTGTACTTTGTAATGCTTTCATACAGACTGACATTTTCCCATGACCCATAAGTGACTTATAGAATCCTTACTTTATAGCATATGCCATAATACTGATAATTAATGCTGTTGAGATTGTTTATTCTGTTTGACTAAGACAACTAGGTCATTTGTGTTTTATTTGTATGTCTCTCATGTAATCATTCCAGTAACTCACGTTTGTACAGACTGTCTGCATTAAATTTGAATCTGCCATCATTACAGAAATGAATAAGTGAACAAATTTAGTAAATTAAATATCTTTTCAAATACTTCACAGGTCTTTGACTTTGTGTATATGGGAATTGATTTTTAAGGACATCCCAGCTGAAGCATAACATCTTTGTTAAGGCATGGCAAGGCATGTTCACACTTCTCTTTGCAGATTTTAGAATTATAGTTGGTTCAGTGACGTCTAAATGGACTTTGGAGCTTTTCTCCCTGGGTCTCTGGTGAAAATGAGCTTCTACCCAGTTGGACTTTCCCGGTGGTACTCATATGTCAATAAATGCTAGAACAAATTGTGCATGTTAAGCAAGCAAGAAGTTGTGATGGTGCTACTTATAAAAATGTTGTTTTATTCCACATCTAAGGATGTTACAAGACAGAACTCAGCAGAGAAGTACCTTCAGTCCATATGGATGATTTTTAAACATTTTATATACTTGCTGTCACTTGATTTTGCTTAGAAAATAGATGGTGGTCTGCATTTATAAATGCAATGCTCACTGCATAAAACTGTGTACACTGTGTTTATGATATAGTTATGTTGAATGATTCATAAAGCATGTATCGTGCTACTGACATGAGAACATATCATGTTTAATATACTTGCACTGGAGTGCAGAATTCAGTTATTACTATATGCACCACTTTCAGGCATGCTTATACTATGCTGACCTCAGCAGTAGTCAGGTGAACCAAACAGTTAAATGCAAGGCACTAAAATGTAAAGTTTTTAATGAAGACTGCTGTCAACTGTATATGATTTTGAAAGTAGTGCATTCAAACCCTCAACGAATAACTGCAAGAACACCAAATTAGATAGAAAAAGAATGGGGGGGGGGGGGGGCGCTAAGAAGGACTACATTTATGAAGAAAATATCTTGTCTAAGTCACTTCTGCAAATTTAAATGACAGGAGTTTGACTTTCATATGTTGACTATATCATACAATGAGAAAAAAAATCATTAGAAAAATACATGATGTTTGGCTAGGTCAAATGCCAGTACAAAAGCGGAAGAGCAGTATATTTGGTAAAGTAATGCAGTAACTCACGTGAAGGAAGCTCCTCTGTAAGTGATTATTCATTTGATAAAAGGCTGTCCATAGGGTCTGCATGAGTCAATATTTACTTGATAACGCTTAAATAAAACAGCATGTGCATGCATGTGTGTGCCCCTCTCTATCTATATATCTATATATATATATATATATATATATATATATATATATATATATGCAGCATAATCTGAGTGTGTAAGGGCCATGTGTACAGTTACAGTTAGGGGATGCAGCCTAATCAGAGTGTGTAAGGGCCATGTGTACAGTTACAGTTAGGGGATGCAGCCTAATCCGAGTGTGTAAGGGCCATGTGTACAGTTACAGTTAAGGGACGCAGCATAATCCGAGTGTGTAAGGGCCATGTGTACAGTTACAGTTAGGGGATGCAGCCTAATCAGAGTGTGTAAGGGCCATGTGTACAGTTACAGTTAGGGGATGCAGCCTAATCCGAGTGTGTAAGGGCCATGTGTACAGTTACAGTTAAGGGACGCAGCATAATCCGAGTGTGTAAGGGCCATGTGTACAGTTACAGTTAGGGGCTGCAGCATAATCCCAGGGTGTAAGGGCCATATGTACAGTTAAAGTTAGGGGACGCAGCATAATCCAAGCGTGGAAGAGCCATGTGTACAGTTACAGTTAGACTGGGCTGTTGAATTAGGTGAGTAACTCATTCTGGCATAAGTATGGAAGTTGCTCTATTATCTATTATTTTATTTTTATTTTATTTGTTTTATTTATATTTGTTGACCAGGAGTGTCCGACTGGACGTAGGTCCATTTTCAGCGGAGGCTTGGGGAGAAAAGCTCCACAGTTAAAATAAACAGACAGTAGTTACATTGGATTACATAGCGATTAACAATTTACATAGCAATTACTTACAACATATTTACAAGATGATGAACATAGTACATCAGTAGACAACTAGAATCTTTATCTGTGAAGTACATAACCGACATTAACAAATATTAAAATAAAAAGTTCCTGCTGTATAAGTACTAGGCTTATGAGCATCTGAGCTTGCTATAATCAAGGTAGTTAGTGGAGTGGAAAGAAAGGTAGTGGTTGGATATGGTGGGTGATATTAGAGTGGGTGTTGCAAGGGCATAGCCAGCATGTTTTTAGGTGAGATTTTAGTAAAGTTTTGAAGTGGGTGCATGATGGTACAGAGGTAATTGTAGGTGGGAGGGAGTTCCATAATTTGGCTATGGTGCAAGAGAATAGTTCTTCACCAGCAGAGGTATTGGCTTTAGTGATCTGCAAGTGATTTTTGTTGCTGGATCTTAGTGGTCTGGTGGTGCGATAGGGTTGGAGTAGATTCTGAAGGGATGGGACATTTAGTGGATGGTTTACTAGTTTGTGGGCGAGTGAGAGTTGATACCATTGAAGGAGGTGAGGGAGTTCAAGCCAGCCCATTTCAGCAAGTGAGAGACAGTGGTGACTACGGTAGGTTGCCCCTGTGGCGAATTTGATAATTTTGTTGTCGCAGGTGTCTAGCTTGTTTAGATCGCATTGCCTTAGGTTGGTATATATTGGAGAGGCATAAATTAGGGTGGAGATAAGGTGGGAATTTGCTATTGAAATCTTTACTGCTTTCGTGAGAAGATGCTTATTTCTGTATAACGCTCCTAGTTTTTTTTATGGTCTTGGATATGTGAATGTCAAATTTTAGTTTATTGTCTATTTCCACTCCTAGCAATTTGGTGTGTTCAGTTTGGTATATAGTGGTGTTGTCTTTTGCTGTGATGTTAAAGTGAGAGTTGTTTTGAGTATGTTTGGTGGGTTGGAAGATGAGTAGTTTAGTTTTGTTTGGGTTGTGTATTAATTGGGCATCGGATAACCAAGTTTCAACATTGCAGTTTGGGTAGGGACTGGGCTGAGCAGATGATGGTCGAGTCATCTGCATATTGTATGAGTGTGCCATGTGTGGTGGCAGAGGCTAGATTATTGGTGAAAACAGAGAAGAGTAGGGGTCCAAGGATGGATCCTTGGGGAACCCCTATGGAGACAGGTAGTTGGGGAGATATGTCATTCTGCCATACAACGGATTGTTGGCAGTCAGACAGGTAACTCTGAAACCAGTTGGTGACTGATTGTGAGAAGGATAGGTTACTGAGGACAGAGATAAGTTGTTTGTGTGGGACCATGTCAAATGCTTTAGATAGGTCTAGGAAAGTAGCAGAGGAGATATAGCCATTGTTTTTATGCTGAAGGATAGTGTTAGTAAAGGAGAGTAAGGCAGTGGTGGTGCTATGGTTTGGTTGGAAACCATGCTGAGTATTGGAAAGTAGGTTGTTAGTAAGGAGGTAGTCTGAGACCTGAGAGTGTATGCATCTCTCTAGTATTTTGGAGAGTGGAGAAAGAATAGCTATGGGGTGGTAATTGGTTAGTTCTGTGGAGGGTCCACCTTTGTGGAGGGGAATTATATGTGATACTTTCCACAGTGTGGGAACATAACTTTCTGACAGAGATCGGTTAATCAAGATGGATACTGGGTAGGCCAGAGCATCAGCTGCGATTTGTAGGTATTCACTTGGGAAATTTTCTGCTGCTAATTTGGTGGGTTTAAGTTTAGTTAAGAGTTTTTTTATGTTGGAGGTAGGTACAGGAGAAAAAGAGAAGGCAGTGGGGAGGATTAGTAGTTGAAAGTGTGGGTTGGAGGGGGGTTGTGTTGTTTAGCTAGTGATAGTATGGTTTGTGTGAAGTGTGTGTTGAATGAGGTAGCAATATTTTCTGAGGAGTGAGGGATGGTAGGAGGAGGGGTACTGACTTTACCTGGGTGGAGGATGGAGTTTATGGAGGACCAGAATTGTTTGGGGCTGTGTTCGGAGGAGTCTAGGGCAGACTGGTAGTATTGGAATTTGTCCTGTTTTATTAGCTTTTTGACTCTATTGCGTAGTTCTAGGAATTTCTGTCAGGTTGAGGGGGTCTTGGTTTTGCACCAGTGCTCCCAGGCTTTATCCCTGTTTTTCATTTCTGACTTAGTGGTTTTCTGTAGCCATGGGGAGGGTTGTGCTTTGATTCTGGAAAGTCTAACGGGGGCATGGTAATTAAGGATGCTCAGGAAGGTAGTATTAAAAAATTCAACTGCGTCATCAAGACTGAGATACTTTAGAGGATGCCAGTTACATTCTTTGAGGGATGAGATGAATGTGAGTGGGTTAAAGTTTAGTTTTGTACGTATCTGACGGTAGACGACAGGTTTAGCTTGGTATAGGTATTTTTTCAGTAGGAATGTTGGGGAGTGATCACTGAGGCTCTCTGATAAGCAGCCTGTTATATATGACTGGGGGCTCTTACTGACTAGTATCCAATCCAGAGTAGTGTGCTTGCTGGAGTTTTTATTTATCCTGGTTGGTGACTGGACTAGTTGGGTGAAGCCATGAAGGTTTACATGATGGGTTGGATGGGTGCCAGAACAGGATTGCCAGAAAATATTGAAATCATCAAAAATGATAGTTTCTTGGGGGAGATGGTGGGTAGACCAGCTGAGGAGGTTTTCTAGTGGAGGGATGTTTTGGCCAGGTGGGAAGTAGCATCCAATTATGTTGATGGTTTTGTTTTGGTTTATTTTGAGGTTGGTATATATTATTTCTTCATTGCCTATTTGTGGAGCTGATGATTTTAAGATCTGGATGTTTAGATGCTGTTTAAACATTATAGCTACACCACCTCCTTTCTTGTTTAGCCGGTCTGCTCTTAGTATGCCATAACCTGTAGGGGGTATTTGCTCACTGGTAATGTGAGGTTTTAGCCAGGTTTCTGTCAGGATGACTGTATTTGGGGAGTACAAGTCTATGGTGGCATGGAGTTCATGGACTTTGTTGGATATACTTCTAATATTTAGGCTTAGTAGAAGGAAGTAATTTGGCTTTCTGTTGGCTGTAATATGGGAGAAGTTGTGGTTTCTAGTCTGATTATGAGGATCGGGGTTGGAGATGGTGGATATCTCCACTTAGGGCTAGTTTTGATATGCATGAGGTTATTAGTTTTCTCAGTTTTTGAATGTGTTTGTTTATAAGGGAAACTTTATGATTGTGATCTTTGGGTAATAGGTATAGTGGGAGGGTTACTATGTTAGGTTGTAGGGATGCTTTATGTTTGAGTAATATAGTTGATAGAATATGTGGGGGGTGCATAGGGATGGTTCTTGAGTTGGTGGGAGGGGAGCTGAGTGAGGGTGAGACATGAGTGATGGTGTGAGTAGTAGTACAGTGGTAGTGGTTGATTGCGGGAATGATAGAGCTTTGTTGGCTACTGGAAAGATGGGAGAGGTTTGTGAGTGTAATAAAGGTGGGACCACTGGGGGTGGGAGGAAATAGGGGGCAGGGTGGGGAGTGAAGCGGGTAGAGACCCTGTTAGTTGCTCTTATGAGGGGGCTGTAAATAATCAGGTAACAGAGTTAACTGATGAATGGACATATGATAGTGACAAGGGTGGTTGTAGTTTTAAAAATGGTGCCTGCCACAGGTAATATTTATTAGCTTTGGGATTATCTTAAGGTAATAAACAGGGAAGGGGGAGGAGAGAACAAGGGTGTGAGCAGGCAGTTATTTGTACTGCTGCTAATGAGCCAAAGCAAAGACAAGTTAGTGTTTGAGAAACAATCACAATTGACCAAGGACTGCTCTGAAACTGTCAATTCTTAACCATTTTCAGGTGGAAAAACAGGATAACCTTGTATCAGTAGGCCACTGTGGTCTCAGTTTAAATTAACAAGCACACAGTATTGATCAGATTATGGATACTATCTGCTTTTTAAAACGGTTGTGTGGGGAAAATAATTTAATTTTAAATCTGTTTGAGAAAATATCAATACAAGGCATGTTTAAGGCATAAATGATATTACGGCAGAGTATGTTTGTGTAAGAGGGGAAGTGTTGGTGAGTGGGACTTCTGGGACTGATATGTAAGCAGTGGGAGTAATGTTTGTAAACAGGTTATTAGAGAAGTACTTTTTGATAATGAGATACTGTAACATAAAAAGCAAATTATGTTACATCAGTTATGCAAGTTAGTCACTTGTGTAAAGCACGTATATTTATTGCTTCCTCAGTAAGAGACAGCTGCTCATGCATGGGTTCCTGCTAAAAGCATAACAACTGACATTGTGTTTCTCTTCATCATGAATATGATGTACTTGCCGCGGTAGTACAACCAGGGTGTACTAGTCTCACACAAATGTAGAATGATCTTCAAGTTAATGTATGCATGTAGCAGGGATGACACACACACACACACACACACACACACAGACACACACACAGACACACACACACAGACACACACACACAGACACACACACAGACACACACACACAGACACACACACAGACACACACACACAGACACACACACACACACACACACACAGACACACACACACACACACACACACACACACACACACACTGTAAACATACTTTTTGGCATTGCTGTTAGTTTTGACATCTGCTGTATTTACTTTGTACTTTTTATAAACTTTTACAAGAGTTATGTGTAAATGTCTTGTGCTTCTACATATGGAGCCATCATATATATCAAATGTGATTAACATATATTAGTCATTCATTTTTGTGCACACAAACACAGTAGATGTTCATGTTAACTGGAATATTATACAAGTGATTGGCACAGACTTAGACTCAGTAAGTAATGTGATGGAATGGACATTTATTTATCATTTGTTTAATGGGAAGGTCCACCTAGGCCACAAAGAGCCCATTTTCATTGGAGGCCTGGGGAGAAAAGCTCCAGCAGAGATACAAAGGACAAACAGTAGCACGTTATACAAGTGGTTACAAGCAGACACAATTAACAGTAACTAATGTAATTCAGCATAACAGTAGCATAACTATAGCAAATGATTACAATATAGAAGGGTTACAGTGAAATTTCCAGTTAAAGTCTATGCTATTCACAGCATTTAGTATTAGGGTAGGTATTGTATTAGGGATGTAAAGTAGTCCAGATTGCTGATTTTTGTTTGATTTTTGATTTTGATTGTTGATTGACTTAATAGTAAATGCAATATTAATTTTGTAGGTAATCTATGGAAATAGTATTTCTGAACATAAAAGTTATTTTTAAGTGAAAACAACTTTATGTATTCTAGAAAAGACTGTTGGCATTGTATTGAAAGTGGCAAATAAGTCTGTGATAACATGGTGGAACTGTGTTGGTTGCCTAAATGCTTTTATTTCTATGATAAAATTCTGAGAGTAGAATTGTTTTGCAAAGCCAGTTATATTGAAAATATCAATAGAGACTGAGCATTATTTGATGTGAAAGGCCAGAGGTCATAAGAGTTGTGCAGTTTGGTAGATCATTTCAAACTACTGTACAGGTAACATTTGAAACCAAAACCATCTGCTGCTGTTTAGAGACATCTGCTTCACAAAAGAAAAAAATGAAGAAGAAGCTGTATATATTTATATGGCAAGAGTCATAGTGTCTAACAGAAAAGTGGTATTTTCAAAATGACCCAACTAAAACATTGAGAGACAAAGTTGTATCGTATACATAATGACGTATTGTTGTTTAAACACATATCTGAGCTTGGGTAATGATTTACAGATTTCACTGTCCATGGAAACAGCTGTAAAAGATGCCCAGTTATGTAGGAATGTTTGATTGCGTGTGTGCGCTCAATGAAGTGTTTGTTGGAACAAGCCTTCAGCCAGAATGCTTTGCTGTGTTAGTTAGTGTCTTGTACTGTGAAAATAATCACTGGCTTAAAGACAGATACTCTATCAAATGTAATAAGAGTCATGGTCATAGTAGTCAAAAGTGTAATAGGCAAAAACCAGAGGAAAAAAGAAAGATTCATGGTGTAGCAGCCCTTATCGTATAGTATAAAAAATATATTTAGTAGGATAGAGCTCCCAAGAAAGCATATGTACTATGTGGCTACCCAGAATTCAGAGCAGAGTAAAGCTTTTGATGGAATCTCTTCCTTCGCCCATTCCTAACTGTGCATGTACTTTCCTCTATACATATACTACACTGTATTTTTGTGTTTATGCCTGTTTGTGCATGTGTGTGTTTGTTTTTGCCTGTGTGTGCGTGCATGTTTGTTTTTACATGTGTGTGTGTGTGTGTGTGTGTTTGTTTTTGCCTGTATGTGTGTTTGCCTGTATGTGTGTTTGCCTGTGTGTTTTTGCCTGTGTTTGTTTTTGTGTGTGTGTGTTTGTTTTTGCCTGTGTGTTTGTTTTTGTGTGTGTGTTTGTTTTTGCCTGTGTGTGTGTGTGTTTGTTTTTGCCTGTGTGCATCTGTGAGTGTGTGTTTGTTTTTGCTTGTGTGTGTGTGTGTGTGTGTTTGCTTTTGCCTGTGTGTGTGTGTTTGCTTTTGCCTGTGTGTGTGTTTTTGCCTGTGTGTGTTTGTTTTCGCCTGTGTGTGTGTTTACCTGTGTGTGTTTGTTTTTGTCTGAGTGTGTTTGTTTTTGTCTGTGTGTGTGTTTGTTTTTGACTGTGTGTGTATGTGTTTGTTTTTGCCTGTGTGTGTTTGTTTTTGCCTGTGTGTGTTTGCTTTTGCCTGTGTGTGTGCGTGTGTCTGTGTGAGTGATGCATGTGTGAGTGATGCGTGTGTGTGTGTGTGTGTGTGTGTGAGTGATGCTTGTGTGTGTATGTGTGTGTGTTTATTTTTTTTGCCTGTGTGTTTATTTTTGCCTGTGTGTGTGTGTGTCTGTGCATGTATGTTTTTGCATGTGTGTGTCTGTGCATTTGTGTCTGTGTGTGTGTGTTTGTTTTTGCCTGTGTGCCTGTGTGTGTGTGTATATGTCTGTGTGTGTCTGTGTGTGTGTGTCTGTGCGCGTGTGTGCATGCATGCGTGCGTGCATGTGTGTGCGCGTTTGTTTGTTTTTTGCCTGTGTGTGTTCATGTTTCTGCCTGTGTGAGTGTATGCATACATGAAAGTGTGAGTGTGTGTTTGCCTATGTGTGTGTGTGTGTGTGTGTGTGTGTGTGTGTGTGTGTGTGTGTGTGTGCTAGCCTGCGTGTGTGTGCATGTGTGTTTGCCTGTGTGTGCATGTGTGTTTTTGCCTGTGTGCACATGTGCATGTGTTTGTTTTTGCCTGTGTGTGTGTGTGTGTGTGTGTGTGTGTGTGTGTGTGTGTGTGTGTGTGTGTGTGTGTGTGTGTGTTCGCGTCTGTGTTTTTGCCTGTGTATGAGTGTTTGTGTGTGTGTGTCTTTGTTTTTGTGTGTGTGTGTGTGTGTGTGTGTGTGTGTGTGTGTGTGTGTGTGTGTGTGTGTGTGTGTATGTTTTTGCCTGTGTATATGTGTGTGTTTTTGTCTGTGTGTGTGTATGTTTTTGCCTGTGTGTGTGCATGTGTGTGTTTGTTTTTGCCTGTGTATATGTGTGTGTTTTTGTCTGTGTGTGTGTATGTTTTTGCCTGTGTGTGTGTGTGTTTTTGCCTGTGTGTGTGTTTGTGTATATGCATGTCTGTTTGCTATTGCCTGTGTGAGTGTGTGTGTTTGTTTTTCCTTGTGTGTGTGTATATGTGTTTTTGTTTCTGCCTGTGGGTGTGTATGCATGCATGAAAACGGAAGTGTGTGTTTGTGTGTCTGTGTGTGTGTATATGTGCATGTGTTTATGTTTTGGCCTGTATGTGCGTGTGCACGCACGTGTGTTTGTTTTTACCTGTGTGTGCGTGTATGTGTGTTTGTTTTTGTCTGTGTGTGTGTGTGTTTGTGTGTGTGTGCATGCATGCATGCATGAAAGCGTGTGTGTGTTTGCCTGTGTGTGTGTGTGTGTGTGTGTGTGTGTGTGTGTGTGTTTGCCTGTGTGTGTGTGTATTTGCCTGTGTGCATGTATGTGTGTTTTTGCATGTGTGTGTGTGTGTTTTACCTGTGTGCATTTACGTGTTTATTTACCTGTGTGTGCGTATATGCCGTATGTTTGTGTGTGCATGTGTGTGTGTGTTTACCTGTGTGTGTGTGTTTGTTTTACCTGTGTGTGTGTTTGTTTTGCCTGTGTGTGTATGTGTGTGTGTGTGTGTGTGTGTGTGTGTGCTTTGCCTGTGTGTGGGTGTGTGTGTGGGTGTTTGTGTGTTTGTCTGTGAGTGTCAGTGAGTGTGTGTGTTTGTTTTTGCCTTTGTGTGTGGGTGTCTTTGTGTGTGTGTTTGTACTTGTGTATGTGTGTGTATGTCTTTGCCTGTGTGTGTGTTTTTGCCTGTGTGCATGTATGTGTGTTTTTGCATGTGTGTGTGTGTGTTTTTGCCTGTGTGTGCATTTGCACGTGTTTGTTTTTGCCTGTGTGTGCGTGCGTATGTGCGTATGTTTGTGTGTGCATGTGTGTGTGTGTTTGCCTGTGTGTGTGTGTTTGTTTTTGCCTGTGTGTGTATGTGTGTGTATGTGTGTGTGTGTGTTTTGCCTGTGTGTGGGTGTGTGTGTGGGTGTTTGTGTGTTTGTCTGTGAGTGTCAGTGAGTGTGTGTGTTTGTTTTTGCCTTTGTGTGTGGGTGTCTTTGTGTGTGTGTTTGTACTTGTGTATGTGTGTGTGTATGTCTTTGCCTGTGTGTGTGTTTTTGCCGGTGTGTGTATGCATGCATGAAAGCAGAAGTGTGTATGTGTGTGTCTGTGTGAGTGTGTGTGCCTGTGTCTGTGTGAGTGTGTGTGTGTCTGTGTGTTTGCATGTGTGTGTTTGTTTTTGCCTGTGTTTGTTTTTGCCTGTGTGTGTGTGTGTGTGTGTGTGTGTGTGTGTGTGTTTGCCTGTGTGCATGAGTGTGTGTGTGTTTTTGCCTGTGTGCATGTGTGTGTGTGTGTGTGCGTGAATGTGTGTGTTTTAGCCTCTGTGTGTGTGTGTTTGCCTCTATGTCTGTGTGTGTATGTTTTGCCTGTGTGTGTATGTGTTTGTTTTTGCCTGTGTGCGCATGTGTGTTTTTGCCTGTGTGTGTGTGTGTGTTTGTTTTTGCCTGTGTGTGTGTGTGTGTTTGTTTGTGCCTGTGTGTGTGTGTTTTTGCCTGTGTTTGTGTGTTTGTTTTTGCCTGTGTGTGTGTGTGTTTATGTTTCTGCCTGTGTGTGTGAGTGTATGCATGCATGAAAGTGTGTATGTTTTTGCCTGTGTGTGTGTGTTTTTGCCTGTGTGTGTGTGTTTTTGTCTATGTGTGCATGCGTGTGTTTGTGTGTGTGCCTATGTGTGCTTGTTTGTTGTTTTTGCCTGTGTGCGTGTGTTTGTTGCTTTTGCCTGTGTGTGTGCATGTGTCTTGTTTGTTTTTGCCTGTGTGTGTGTGTGTGTGTGTGTGTGTGTGTGTGTGTGTGTGTGTGTGTGCGTTTGTTTTTGCCTGTGTGTGTTTGTATGTTTTTGCCTGTGTGTGTGTGTGTGTGTGTGTGTGTGTGTCTGTGTGAGAGAGAGAGCAGTGGTAGCAGCAGCAGTTAATCGATTTTGCATGCCTTTTGACCTATTAGCTCAAGAAATCTCAGATTTTTGCAGAGTTCACTGTCAATGGAAACAGCAGCAATAGATGCCTAGGTGCTGTGAGAAGGTTTAATTGCATTTGTGCATTCAATGAAGCCCAAAATAAAGGGGAAACAGGCTGCAAAATAGGTACGGGTATTGCTCTTATAAAATTACAAAGTATAAATTCCACAAGCGCTTTCACCCTAACTCAGTTGTAGGGCTTTTTCAAGTATAAAAACAGTGTA
>NC_056734.1:534966001-535121001 GCF_019279795.1 Protopterus annectens
TCCCCAGGTTTTGCATGGATCTTTAAAACTTGTCAGCCGGGAATCAAGTTGCAAGGTTGCAAAGTTCTTTGGATTTACTTGCAGGTTATCTGTTTCTTTCAGCTTTCGGGGACAGATGCTTGTCACAATATACCACACTTGTTTATATTTTGAATGGGGAGATGCCCTGTGCCTACACTGTACGGGTGGCGATCAGATTGGATAATAGGAGGAATGACAGGAAAGGAGGAATGATGGGAAAGGTGCTATCTGAGCCTTATAGTGTGGCAGTGGGGCTGTTTGACATTTTGTGAGGGCTTTTGTGGGCTCTAGGGCACTACGAGCGATGTTTGTTTGTGGGCATGCACATTGTGGCAATAACCCCATGGGGGGGAATAGTGGAGAGGTTTGAAACTTATTTGGTCTGCTGCCATAAGATGTTGGATTTGCTGTGTGCAGTCACTAAATAGCGATATGCATTTATTGTGTTTGTTAGGTTTTGGTAGATCATGGGGATGATTTCAGGAGTGCAGTTACTAAATACTGATATCCCTTTGTTAAGGCTGGGTAGGGCAGAGTCTTTGGGACTCTGAATGCTATGACAAATCTGGAGGTGCTATCAGCTTTCTAAGCTTTTAAGAGAAACATCTGAAACTGGGATCAGTGGAATCTTTTCAGTGGTATTAAGATTGCTAGACAAGACTGCTCTGTCAGTCATCAGGTGGACCTTGTTCTAGGTGTTATAAGCTGATACCCTAGATATTCTCACAATTCTGGTTATTGTAAACTTAATGCTGGCATAGGCAATTGGTTATTGTGATGTTGGTCGCTAATTTAATGTTTTTCATCAGCCTGATTTAAAGAAAACAGTTAATTTAATTTCTCCCCAATAGTCTTAAGCTAAAATAATTTGCTCACTTTGTCATAGCAATATTTATAAGGGCCCATGATTTTGTGCTTAGGTTACATAGTTATTTCTGACTTTGTCCAGATTGCTTGCAATGAGGGGGAGTCGTATTTTGGAATTACATGGGGTGCTGGACCTGTATTGGTGTCAGTTGGCACTTACTACCCTAAATCTTGATGAAGTGTGGCAAACAGTGTCACGTTAGGGTGGCAACCTAATTTGTCAGCAAGCACTTCATTTTCCTTCTATTCTACTTACTTCTATTTATGCTGTGGTCCAGAACTTTGCGGGGACAGGTTCAGAGATATTTGGTGGATGTGGTATTGTGTGCTTTGCTTTAGGTTTGTTATTCTCAATGCTTTATATATTGTGGACATTAATGGAGTGGGGGGTGTCTCACGGCAGGTTATGTTTGCATCACTGGTATGTATTAAGTGCTCTTTGATTTAGGATATGTGATTTATTGAATCTCAAGGTTACCCTCGTTGTGGATATTGATATGCCTCTTTATGTGTGGGATTAGTGGTAACATACTCGACTGGTAGTTAGATTTATATTGGATATTTGATAGGGTCATTGGAAGCATAGCTTCAGTTATGGCTGCTTTGTCATAAATGGGTGTGGCGGTGGTATAATTCTTCCCGAGTTGGCAGGATAGGTTGTCTTTGAAGAGGTTTTGGAATGTGTGTTATGTATTTTAGATTTACATGTCTTTCTTCCTTCTTGCAGATGTGGGTTTTGGAATACTGCTGCTATAACTGGAATAAATGAGTATAAGGTGGAGCCTTCTGTTGCACCTTAGAGGATTTACTTTTGTCATTTTCTTTGTAGATGGTGGTGTGTTGACTACCAGTT
Organism: Protopterus annectens; assembly: GCF_019279795.1. Classification (NCBI taxonomy): domain Eukaryota; kingdom Metazoa; phylum Chordata; order Ceratodontiformes; family Protopteridae; genus Protopterus; species Protopterus annectens. The sequence goes on from NC_056734.1 coordinate 534,967,743, forward strand.
GTGATGCTACACAGTGAGTTCTGATAATGGAAGCAGTGGCAAGCAAGGAGGTTACACATGAGGAACAAAAGTGGGCAACAGTTACTGACTGAAGTATGTGGATTTCAAAGTTGTTGAGTTTTGGTAGAGGAGTTACGCTGCTAGCCAGAGAAGGATAGGCATTTGACTTTGGGATCTCAGGGTTAATTTGGTGGACAATCTGTTCTATTAACCATTTCAGTATGTTAGATTAGTGTTGGAAAGTTGTCCCTGCTTTTCGGCGTTTACATTCACTAGTAAAGGGAGCAACAGCCATTGGCCATAGGTAAGAGTTTGGGTTCCTGCAGTGGGCTTGATGAGGCTACAGGTAATGCATCGTATTTAGTGCTCATTAAGGCATGTCGCTGTGGATGGGGTTCAGGTAGGTGGAGTGGCATCACAGCACTCTTAGTATTATAGGAAGTTATTAGGCTACTGGTTCTAGGTGATTACAAACTGGACAAGTTCGGCTCTTATTTCTGCAGGTAGCACTTATCACTCTTATCCATGGGGATAGGACTCATAACATTAAACAAAAAAAAAAAAAAAAAGAAAGGGGGGGGTTGGTCCCATACTTTGGTGCAGAGTCTGGCAAACACTTGAGGGGGTGGCAGGGGTCCTGTCAGTGCCTCCATTTTAAGTAATTATTGGTATATCTGCACATAGACTTTATTGGGTTTTTTTTCTTTGCAGATGGCTGAATTGCAGAAGGCATCATGCGGTGGCTTGAAAAGAGGATCGGAAAGGTAATGCTTTTTGAAAGGATGGATGTTCTTGCCACTGGAATGGGGGCAAAATGAGGGCCGGAGTAAACACTTTATTAAGGCATGTTAGAGCTCTGTGTTCAATTAGTGGGAGCTGATTATTGCATTGGTCTAGGGGGCAAGTAAGGAAGACGTAGGTAGGTGGGCCAGGGAAAAACTGTTGGGGACGGTTTATGGGGAGTGTGAGGATCCCACGGGATCAGTAGAGTCACTACATTCGTAGGAGGGCAGGAACTTATTAGGCTAAAGCCCTATGGCTCTTGCAGGCAGTGAAGTTCAACTCTTGCTGTGAGGAGCTTGGAAACTTGGGGTGGTATATTTACTCATCCAGTTGTCTGAACCATATTTGGGGAAGAGCCAATGAGGGGTTTGACAGGATGCCAGAGTTTGTTCCTAACGGGTGGTATCTTTGGGGTGATAAATTTGTCCCTTGGGTAGGTAGTGTTAATGTTGCATACAAGGCTAAGGTTTTACAGAATAGCACAAGGATTATTTCACTTGGGGTTTTGTTGAATTTTGTAGATAGGGTTTTAGGAAGCATGGTTAGGTGGCTGTGTTGGGGTAGTTTTAGAAACTGGGTGCGTTGTTACAGGGGAGTTAGAAGGTTTAAAGGATGATTGGTTGCAGGATATGGCAGTGGTAGGCCAGGTCTTAATTTCTTACTAGTGGTATAGAAACTGGGTGCGTTGTTACAGTGGAGTTAGAAGTTTAAAGGAAGCTGGCTTGCAGGATATGGCAGTGGTAGGCCAGGTCTTAATTACTTACTAGTGGTATAGAAACTGGGTGCGTTGTTACAATGGAGTTAGAAGTTTAAAGGAAGCTAGCTTGTAGGATATGGCAGTGGTAGGCCAGGTCTTAATTACTTACTAGTGGTATAGAAACTGGGTGCGTTGTTACAGTGGAGTTAGAAGTTTAAAGGAAGATAGCTTGCAGGATATGGCAGTGGTAGGCCAGGTCTTAATTACTTACTAGTGGTATAGAAACTGGGTGCGTTGTTACAGTGGAGTTAGAAGTTTAAAGGAAGCTGGCTTGCAGGATATGGCAGTGGTAGGTCAGGTCTTAATTACTTACTAGTGGTGTAGGTAACGTAATGGAAGAGAGCCTTTGAGGGGAGAGGCCAGGGATAAATAGGGGTAAATGATGGTTAGTAATTTGTGTGTTTTAGATAGGATGGTTGCTAGGAGGTTCTGAGTGGGGTGGCCTGGGTTCTAGTCTGGATTGTCATTTGGTAATGAGTGAATTGGGGGTATTTATGGCTGGCCACATAGAGTACTTCATTGCAGAGCATAGGCAAGTTTTCAGGAACTAGGTCAAGGGGTGTTGGTTTTCTGCCATTTAGGGTTAGGACATTACAGTTTTAGCATTAGACTATTCCCTACAGTAACTGGGTAACTGGACATCCAGAACTGTGTAGTTTGGTGGGCTAAGGTGATATGCTACAGTTGACAGGGTTGTGGCTGTTGGTTGTTATTCTGTTCAGGTTGAGCCATGATTAGTGGCTGGAAAGAAGTGGTCTAAAGGAATGTATTCTCTTGGAGTGGATGTTCTGGTGGTACAGTGGAGTCATGGGTAATCCTATTTTATTTAGTTTCATTAGGGCGTGTTTCAGGGATGGTATGCAGGATTGTAAGGGCTTTACAGATGATAGGATGGGTACACTGAATGATGTTTGGCTTAACTCTTCCCGTTATGGGAGGTAGTTGGTTGAGCAATTTTGGGCAGAAGGGAGGGGGAGCAGCCTGGTCAGGCTGGTTGGCGGAGAAGAGGGACAGGCTTTCTCTCTTCTGTTCCCCCTCTGGTGTATGAATTTTCATTTCAAAGAGCTGGGAAAAGGAGCAGCTGGCGGAAGCTGGCTGAGTAGATAAGTAAGCTGAGGTAAGGATGCTGCCTATTTGGTGGAACGTAACTCAATGAAGTGAGATGCGATGCTGCTTCATAAGTAAAGAAAGTGAGCAGAGGGTATGGACCCTGCATACTGAGCGGGGTGAGTAGGTACGCTGCCCTGATTAACATTACAAGGATGTTTATGCTGTGTTTATAATCAATTATATTATGTTCAGTTGTAAATAATAAAGTTGGTGAACAAAGCTATGTTATGGAAGTTTTAGTAAAGGTCGTCAAATGACATTCGGTGTGATGTGTTTATTGAAGGGGACTGGGACAATACATAATTTCTTAGTTCACGATATAGATTGTATTTGATGTGTCATTCCCAAACATAGTTTTTAACATGATGTTCCTGCCAAACATTTTAAGATCGACAATGACATCACTTAATCTAGATGGTGTAGATGGAACGAATTTCAGACCTTTGTTGAGACGAGAACATTGGTCATCACTAACTGTTAAGCTGGATAAATGAATCATTAGATCATTTATCTCACTTGACTTTTGTTGTTCTGAGGTGTGTGATTCATCTATAGTCTCCTCTTTGTTCTGCCTCTGCTTATTGATCTGGTTCTTCCCGTCTGTTTCGGGAGTGTGGTCATCAATTGAAGCATCTGAAAAAATTAGATTTGTTTCTGCAGTCTTGCTCCCAAGTTCTTAATGATTGGTTCTTCTGCTGTATGATTGTCAACTGCCTTCAATACTTCTGAGAGTTTGCATCTTTATTGGTGATGGTGCTAAATGGCTGCACAGTCTCTTTATTAGCTTTGTCTTGTATAGCATGTATCTGATCCTTAGTATTTATACACATTTTTTCATTATGACTTGAGGTTTTAGTGCAAAATTGTTATAGCCACGTACTAGTTTATTTGTCATGATTGATTCCAATTTGGAGTCGTAGACTGCTACATTTAGGTACATGTCTTCAAGTTTCGATGAATATTTACATCTATAAAGGTGGATTCAATTTCATGTTGTAAATTCTCTATCTTCAAAGTTAGCTCTCTCTCAAATGGTTCAAAATATTTTATAAGGAGACACTTAATTGAAACTCATTTCTAAGTTTAAAGTTTGCCACTTCTTCAAGAGATTTGGATGTGCATCTCTATATGTGGACATCACGAACACCCTCAAACCTCTTGATATGACCTTATAGTGTAAGCAAACCTCCAAGTGGAGATGTTGCCATTGTTGCCTCTTCAGTTTCAAAAGTGTGTACTCTAGTTCATGTAACTTTACTATGAATGTCTCCATCTCCTCTGGTTGACACTCATTTTGTACTTGGAGCTCAGCAAAATTCAACCTGGGCAGAGGGTTGGAAGATATATTCAAATGTTTCTTACAGTATAGTAGGTCCTTGTTCGTAGGTTTCTTCGGTTGCTAATCCAAGTCCAATTCAAGATTATTATTATCTCAACCCTCAGCCATGTGCAGCCTATATGTAGCAAGTGAACACAAAATTCCAAAAATTAAGCCCGATATGCTGCTGAAGAATCGCGGTAACAAGCCGAACACAATTGAAAAGAACAAATTCCAAGTATCCACCACGTTGAGGGTATAGAATGCAATTTAATAATCCAAAAGTTTAAAAATGTACAGAACAAATGCGATGAATCAAGCAAGTGCTTTCGGGAATTATACCCTTCGTCAGATCTAATAATAAATGACTTATGATTTCCTTTTTATACAGAACATAATCCAATAAACACTTAATAAAATTTGTGCCAAAAAATTTAATATAAAAACTAAAAAAGATGTTAAAATACATATTACACTGTTAATCCACCAATCATTAATCCATATTTCATTGTTCAACCAATCGAAATACTAACTACGTAGGTTGTTCAATAGCTATCATCATGAACACTAATGATGCTATTGGTTAAACTTACAAATCAAGCATTTCCATTGGTATACATTTAGGCTTACCACCTGTCCCACTTTGCGAGGGACAGTCTCTCTTTGGGCAGTTGTGTCCTGCAAAAAAAATTGAAAAAATCCCAAATGTCCTGAGATTTTAGGAAAAAATATTTCCTATATTTGATGTAATAGTTGCATAAAACAGTTATTCTGTATATGAGACACCTAAATGTTATAAGAATCAGAATAAGCAACTAAAATGCTACAAGAATTAGCTTTTATTTAGGAAAAAAAGTGAAGTTCTGTCATTTGTACTGGCCGTGGGTATGTTTTGCCCTGCAAAATCTGATGTTTGTACCAAAAATGTCCCACTTTGGGCATTTGAAAAGGTGGCAACCCTATATACATTAGGGCAAATAAACACCCTGTATTTCTAATTTTCAGCAACTGGATTAATCTTTTGTTTTATCTAAACTATGTGCTCTTGTATAAAAATCAAAATTAAAAGATATGCGCTCTTGTATTTAAATTAAAAGCATAACTCTATATCACGTATGAATGACTATATATGTGCAAAAAACTTTGTTGTAATTCACAAAACTATGGGATTACTTAATATATGTATGCATGTATAAGGGTGTAGGACACCTGATTAAATGGACAGTGTGCTGACAACTGTCTGGTTACACACCATTTGGTCAACGCAGACAGACGGTTGACAGATGAGCAATATAACAGTTTCCTGGTAGGGGAATACTCCCTTTTACTGGGGATTGTGCTATCTTGAAGTTAATTGGCAGGGGGTATGGGGGTGTAGCCAGCCTCCAACATAGGGTGGTGCAGGGGGCTTTCCTCCTGCAAAAACACTTGCCATTGGTTTAGTGTGCTCCAGGGATGATCTCCAGTGCATTTACAGAACATCTTGGTATTTGCGACTTTGATGTTATGATGTTGCTCTACTGGGTGTTGGTGTACTGTCCATTCAATCAACTGTCCAACACCCAAATTATATATCTATATATTTATATATATGATCTCTTAAAAATGTATTGCCGTGTGAATGTTTGATAGCTATTCTGGCTGACAGATCAGGTGGCTGAAGGTACCAGTGCAAAATGCCTGTAATTGTGAGGATGGGAAGTGTGCCATTTCCTCCCTGTAGTGCAGTTTTGAAGTTGGTGTATTTAAGCAGCAAGGATTGTGGGGATTCACAATTTCCATTTGGGGATGCAGAGGGACTTGACTCCCTGCAAAAAAAAATTTCTTCAGTTGCACACTTCGAGTGTTGGATAGTGGATATTTTACATGCCAGTCAGTTTTTGTAGGTGATGATCAGTACTGTAATGTTTTGTACACCAATTAGGTTGTGTGTGTGTGTGTGTGTGTGTGTGTATATATATATATATATATATATATACACATACATAATACATACACACACACACACACACACACACACACACATGCATTGGGGGGTTCCCTTCAAGCACTCCGGCTGCAGAGTTCAAAAATGAACTTTTTGAACATTGCCAGTGTTTAGATGTGCAAGACAGCTGTATAGTGGAACTCAGGAAATTTCCTGTTTACCCACGGTAGTGCAGTCTCTGAGTCAATATATATAAGTAGTAAGGGGTATGGGGTACAGACGATGCTTGCTTCTCTGCAAAAAAAAAAAATAAATAAAACTTTGATGCCTCATCTGAGATTGTCTACAGTTCATGGTTCTTTTTTCCCGGTTTGAAGGAGGCTCAGCCAACAACTTCGATGCTCAAGAAATACCAGTTTTCCCAGTGACTTTAATGACATATAGTGTATGTGTGTGTGTGTGTGTCTGTCTGTCTGTCCATACAGGGAATATGTACACCCCCCCCCCCGTAACCCCTGCTTCTTATATATACCAACTACATCTGCCTGTTTCATGAAAAGTGAAACAGATTAGAAAGTTTATAGTCTAATGGGGAGAGGGTGTTAAGCAGTGGGAGATATGTTAGCTTGTTGCTGTTAAATGGAAATGCACAGCAATAGTTTAGCCTTATTTATCTTGAACCTTAAAAACCTAACTGGTTCATTAATACAGATAATTTCCTGTAACGAGTAGTTTTGTTTGAGTGGTATAAGCTAAAATGAAAGCATCATGTTACTGTACTCGACTGGTGTACAGTAGGAAGTTGAAGGCATGTGTTGGTAGGGCCTAGGGGACAAGTTCAAGTGACACTTTTGTGAATGTCATTTTGAGGAAAAAAAAGCTCTAAATGGAATTGACACAAAACCATTCAAACTAATGTTTTCTCTGGGTAACAAGCAATATACACATACCGTGGAAGTGTGCTTAATGTTATATTTCTACTTAATTTAATACAATCAGTTCTGAAATTGTTGTACCTTGGGGAGAAGATGATATTGCCCAAGTGATACTACATGACTTATTCAAAAGATGAATTTTTTGGGAGTGACATTTTGCCTAAATGAAAAGAAGCCTGTCCTTCGCACTGCTGTCCTATTGTAATTTTGATGAGCTTCCTGTTTGTTTCAGTTACAAAGCACACATTTTTATTATCCAAGTGATGTACAGGCAAGGGTGAAAATGTGTCTAAGTCAGGAAACAAAGCAAATAAGCCCCAAATGCAAACAGTAACCAATCATTTCTCAGTTTTGCTCATTTAAGCTGTCAGTTATTTAAAGTCATACTGTCATTAGTTTTATCAAAAGGCAAAATTGCTTTTCACAAAGTGTAGTCTGTCTGATAGTGCCCACTGCTTAAAATTAAATAATTTCAGGTAAGTAAGCAGACTGTGGACTTTATTCCAAAATTAGTACTTCTTTGGAGTATTTAAAGGGTCATGTAACCTCAGTGCCAGGACAAATTTAGCTTCAGTTATTGTATCAAACATTTAATATTAGCCATACCTTTAAACTAGTAGGTTATTTTATTCAAAACGTGTTTTTTGACCCTTTTATCTAAATGAAAATAAGCCTGACTCTATTCTTTTTCTGCACACTTCACAGAGTTGTCCTGTGGTGCTGCTGTATGTGTCAGGAATGTAGCTGGCTACAATAGTGGTGGACAAGTTGGAGTCTCTATTGGAAGTTTAGCTCAAAGGGATCTGAAGGAACACCATAATGTGTGATGGACCCTGCTGAGGTGATTATCTTTTGTTAGTTAAATAATCAGTTTTTGAGTTAATCAGTTTTTGGAAGAACAAGATGGATGTATGACAAGACTGTTGTCAGCTTTATATAGCTCTGTGCCACTGATTTTAACATAACTTATTTTAAGATTGTTCTTTTTTTGTTAGCCACATATCTAAAATGGAGTTATGAAGATATTACATAAATGATTTTTGTAGTAGCAAACAAAAGTAAATAACTGAGTAGGCAGATGTGCTTCTTTTTTTAGACAGTAAGGCTGATCATTTAGTGATGAAATCTTTAATGTTATTTTATATTTTGTTAGAAAGTGAGTGCATATGTTACGAGGCATAGTATAATAATGTATGATAAATGAAAGCAAAATAAAACTGAGATTCAAAGGTGTTCATTAAATCAGGAAAATATAACATACTATATAAGGTTATTGTGGGTAAGCCAAAAGTTTGCTTCTTAAAGATGTTCCCTAAGTTGTGAACATTAATTTTGGAACTAACCTTCATGTATTTATTTTTGAAACAAAGTATTGTACATACAAAACTGTTTGACAAGAATGCATTGCAGTGATCTGTACCCTTCCATTTGTGTATGCACATAGCAATTTCCAACCAGTACACTAACTTAGTAAGGAAAACCATTATAGTACATAATTAAAGCTTAGTTTCGATGCCAGATATTATAGTAAGGAGTATTATATTAAGGGAAACAGAGAGTACTTAACACGGAGACGATGCAGAACACATAAGTAGCTCATTTTTAAATGCAACTGTTAACAGTATGAATCCTTGGAGTCTGAAGTATAACTTTTGCAACTCACTTATCTTGTTTGATAGGTTGAAGACACACTCCCATTACTTTGCTCATTTGCTAAGGTCTGCATAAGTCAAGTAATGTAGTAGTAATACAGAAATTAAAGGGGCACCATATTAAAACCAGAATTTCAGGGGTCTGAGGAAAAAATACATGCACAAGTTTTCCAATAGTTTACCACAATTTGGAATAATAAATAGAATGTATACTATATATACTGTTATGAAGATATGAATAAAGTAGGATTTTTTTTAAATGTAGCTAAGCTAGCATCTGTATAAGGTTAATTTTGGAAATACAGTGCAACTGGCGTAGCAATGAGGTTATTTCTACTTGATATATACTTGAGTGGCATTCATCTTAATATTAGATAACCTTGTAACTTCTGATTTATTGTTGCATTTTAAGTGTCTGAAACAATCAGTTATTGTGAAAAAGCATTGCACAGCACACAAGTACCTCTCACTGTCCTGTAACACAGGAAATACAGTTACTCTTTTAAATCTGGTGCTATGCATGGGTGCCTTAATATGTCATATTGATTTGTTGCTGTTTTATATGCATACTTTCAGTTAACAACTCCAAAATCAGTGATGTTTTAGCAAAAGTTGAACCAGAGTATATAGATATCCTTTTAACTGTCAGATAATAAAAGCTCCATGCCCACCCCTCCAGGCAAGTCTAAAGGTCCGTTCCCTGTGTTTTCTCCTGTTAACCTGGTGAACTTGGACATCCTGAGGCAATGTAGCAACTGCCTCATGTACACCGACAACCCTCTCCTCTTACCTCCCAACACTCAGACTTGCGAGAGATACACTTATATATCCAAATTGGAAGCCACGCACTCTCCAGCCAAGACCAGAATAGCTGGTCAAGAGGAAAAGGTCAACAGATGCACCACACCACATGGAACACATAGCCCTCCAGAGCACACACCAGCACTGCCTTCACATAAAAACACAAACCCACCTTCACGGAGGCTCTCAATAAAAATCTACCCAAACAGCAGAGACCTCAAAGGCAGAAACGCACTTGACCACCACAACGCAACACTAATCACGAGGCACATAACTCTCCTAAACAGTGTGCCACTCAACCAAAGCCCCTACGGCAAAACAGCATGCCCAGCACACTAGTCATAAGTGACTCGATAGTGAGGCACACTGATGTCCCACTCACTAGGTTGAATAAGGAGAAAGTAACAGTCAGGTGCCAGAATTCGCCATATAACTCACACACTCAGGTCCCTGAACCACAGGTACAAATATGACTCTGTCATTGTACATGTGGGTGTGAATGACCTGAGACGTACCTCCCTGGACTACATGAAAAGAGACATGGAGGAGCTCTCGGATTATGTAGCCCAGGCGGGTATGACCCTAGCCCTGAGCAGCATCCTGCCATCACCTAGAATGATACCACAGTACAAGCAGAAAATGATTGATTTCAACAATTGGCTAAGTTTCTGGTGTCATTCTAAGGGGATCCAGTATCTGTCTGCCTGGGATGACATGATTGACTTGACCTCGATGCTTTGCTGGAGATGGCTTGCATCTTTCACACCTGGACTTCTGGATACTGGACAAGGCTTTTGCTACCCCTATAGTGCCTTTTTTAGGCAGTGTTCCAAAGACCAAATAACCACTGTAACAGCTACAAACAAATGCATTCTGAGGATCATGGGGCTCAATTCTAGAAGTCTAAATTTCAAAATGCAGTCACTCGAAGCACTCAGAATTTGTGCTGTAACAGAGACCTGGTTCAAGGCAGCAGAAAGTGCCACTGCACTACCAGATTATAGCTCATTCCACACATTTCGGCCCCAGAACTTGGACCAAAGTTCCAAAGGTGGTGGTGTTTCCATATTCATGAAGGATGCACACACCTCCACACTTGGTAGCCCAACGTAATGCATCAGAGATACTTCAGGCACAACTAACATTGGGTAAGACAGCGATTCAGGTTGTAGCCTGTTATAGGTCCCCAACCATGTCCCAAGACACTCACTCCATTTTCCTAAGCACCCTGAAGAATATTAGGGTCCATCCTAACACACTCATACTGGGTAACTTCAGCCACCCCTCCATTAACTGAGAAAACTACTTGTGTACCAATACACTTGCCCAATGTTTCCTGGAATTCATTAATTCCAATGCCCTGAACCAGCTCATTCTTACACCCACTAGAGGTAGCAACATCCTTGACCTGGCCATTGCTAACATGGGTGACCATTGCTCTACACCAATAGTCAACTACTCCCTGGTTAGATCCGACCACAAAGTAATCACCTTGGAAATCCCCCCCCCCCCCAGCAAAGGTAACCACCATGAAAAACTTCTCCAAAGCTAACTTTGGGCTCCTAAGAACAGAGGTGGCTAACTTTACAGCACCCATGCAAATGGAGAATAGTTGCATGACCGCTGAATCATACACCAATGCACTGTACGAACACGTACACAAATGCATGGATCTCGCCATACCCAATAGAACCAAGATGCTCTCCTCCAAAAAAAGGAAGACAATCAGGTGGTCCCCTGCCATAAACAAACTCTACAACAGAAGGAGGAAACTGATGCGGAATAAGATGAAGTCCCAAGACTGGAAAAACTCCCTTATCAGCCTCAACAAAAAGTTGAAGTCCCTCATCAAATCCTCTATAGCTATGAAAATAGAATTGCAGCAGATAGTAAAGACAACCACAAGGCCTTTTGTAGTTATTTAAAGAACCTCCACAGGAATACCCAGATTTGCTCTGAGCTACTGCACAATGGCACCTCCTATACCAAGCCATCAGATATTGCCAATATACTGGCTGACAGATTCAGTGCCAACTTTACCCCTCTCCCCCACCAAAGGACCAATCACAATACCAGTAAATTGCCAGGCACCCAGTATTACTGCTGCACAGGTTAAAACAGCACTGTCCAAATCCAAGAATACAGCTTCTGTGGGACCTGACAATATCCCCGGCTGTGTTCTACATGAACTACAGAGTGAACTGGCACTGGGTCCTCTCCTGTTTGGTATCTACTTTTCAGAAGTCCACTCCAACTCAAGGGGACTCTGGTTGACAAAGTTCACAGACGATTGCAAGTTGGGAGCCATTATTAACTCCTCAAGTGATGTTGACATCCTACATAAAGGCCTCACTGAGACCAGTGACTGGTGTCAGAACCACGGCTTTAAGCTCAATGCCAAAAAATGTCATCATCCCCTTTGTGAAAAACCCAGTTCCCATGAACTACCACATTGATGGTAGTCCACTGAACACAGAAGGCGTTATAAGATATCTGGGAACACAGGTTGACAGCAACCTCTCTTTTGACCACCACACTGCCACTGTGGTCAGAAAGACTTTCTATGTGGCACATCTCATTACTAAAGGTTTTGCATCCAGGAAGAAAGAGGTCATTGTCTCCCTCTACTCTTGCCTCATTAGGCCAATCATTGAGTACAGTGCCCCATTTGGCATGTACCTCACTAGACACCTGCAACAACTGGAGAGGCCGCAAAAGTACTTCACAAAGAGGATTCTAGGCCTTAAACACTTGTCCTATATGGACAGACTCAAAAAAACTCCAACTATTCTCTGTCTCATATCACCTACTTAGAGGAGATCTTTGCTTGACTTTTAAAGCCATGTCTGACCCAGCTCTGTTAGAAATGATACATCTAAAGAAATCCCAATCACTCTGCACTACACACTCCAGAGACCTCAACCTCATTACCACAATCAGCAGACCATGCTGGAGGGACAGGTTCATAACCCAGAGACTGCCCATGCTATGGAATAGACTTCCCATACATGTCAAACAGAGTACCTCACTGGCCCTCTTCAAGAGAAATCTTGATGAGTGGATGGGAAATAGAAAATTCACCCCTGGGGATCACTCCAGTGGCTCTACCCGACAAAGGCACTGGAAACTAAGGTCGGGTGGCAAGATGCCAGGGTAATCCTATGGGCTAGGCTTGTAAAGGCTCCAGGGCCATTAGCCTAGTACACACCTATGAACCTAAGATAGTTATACATATATCATGTACCTTCTGGTGACTGTAACAGTATTGCAAATTATTTTAAGACTGTAATGTTACATTCAAGTGCCATTGTTGTTCTATGTACCACAAAATGCCTTCGACTAGGTTATATAAATGTTCTCTGTTACCGGATACTAAAACAAACCCATAAGTTTTATCCAAATGTGTAAATTGTTGATAGGATTCTGAAATGCTGCAAAAATGGTTTGGTTATGAACAATTGCACTATAATTTATATCCTTTGAGCTCAATGTTGTTTAAGTGTAGAGTGTGAACTGATAACAGTTTTAAGTAATAAAGGACACATTTGTGAGTCTAGAGGAATGTAGTGGTTTATATTCTCTTCATTCTGACCAAAAACTTCCCAGTTTAAGGCTTAGTGTGTGTGGGCACGTGTGTGTGTCGTAATCTGTGCTGACTTCAGATCCAGTACATACTGACAAGACTAATATTTCCTTGCCATTTAGAAATTTCCCAGGTTGCTAAACCCTGCTTGTCCTATCCCATAATCCACTGCTTCCTCCTTTCTCTTCAGCCCTTTTTATTGCTAAAGTCCTCTGGTACTTTGGATGGCACAAGGCTGCTTTTCTGAAAACATGTGATGCATCTGCAAGATTCTCCGCACTGGCTGAATTTTTTCCATTTCCTTTTTATTTTCTCTCTCTCTCTCTCTCTCTCTCTCTCTCGTGGTAAGCCTCTGGCTCTGTATTTACTTTTTGGTGGAAAGATGCAGTGCGAGTACTAGGAAACTAACACAAATAAAATAAAAAAAATGCACCCAGTGGAGGCTATGATAGGTGAAAATCCACAGTGTGGTAGGGACAAAAGCACTCCATATCATGTGTTTTTATTAATAAAGTGGATTTTAACCTATCATAGCCTTCATTGGGTGCATTTTTTATTTTATTTGTGCTTTCAGTGGCTCTCTTTTTTTTTTTTCTTCCTTGTAAGTCCATATTAATGGGCTTAGCCCTTATTTTCTAATCTAATTCATCTATGACTAGCACGTTCCTCTGGTGGACAGGCACACTAAGTGGGATATACATGGGTTTCCTTGATCCTGTTTTCTTAAGAATGGGGTCATTCAAATTGTTTTGACTGCAAACCATCTCTGGGATCTCTAAATCAGTTTTCTTGAGATCTTGTTATATGATTTTTCTAAATTTAGGAATGCCGAGCTCCTCATCTCTAGCTTCTTCTCAACTATCTGTCTCACTGCAAACACCAGTTGTGCTGCATCCTGATCTGAAACCAAACTGCTCATCTCCCATATTACTTTCTACTACTTTGCGTATTCATTTATCAGTCGCCTTCTCCAGAACATTCATGCAGTGGCAGTGTGACAGGAGTTTGGTACCTCTGTACTGCTCCAGTTGTACATGTCCCCTTTTTCTTTTAGACCAGCAGTAGAATGCTTTTACTGCAGTCATATGGGAGATCTCTCTCTCTCTCTCTCTCCATATTGCTATAAGTACCCTCAGGAGCCATTTCTCCCCTAATTCACCCATCATCTTGATCATATTTTCCACAACTTCTTCTGAGCTTGCTCCTTTCCCTGACTTCATTTTCCTTAGTGCTGTTCTTATTACTTCTAGGGAGGGCTTCCCTTTTTCATTGTAGCCCATGTTTGGAGCAGTACAGCTTCTGTGGAGTTTTTTTTCTGGAAATACTCCTTCCATGTGACTTTGATGTCCTGTGGAATGAGCAGGGTGTTGCTGGCATCCCTTATGAAGGGTGTCTGATGACTATCTTCTTTATCTTTCTGTCTTTGCTTTGCTATCTGATACAGTTTATTTGTGCTGTGTGCTGAGGCACTCTACAGATGCTGGTAGAATACCTCTGATGCTTTGTTCTTTGCTGTTGTGACTGTTCCCTTAGCGTCTTTGTTAGCCAAACAGTATTCCTTCTTAGCCTAGTTCTTCTTTTCTGTCTCCCACTTTTTCTTGCACTCATTTGATAACTTTCTGGACTTCTGTCTTTTGTAAATGGATTGATTGTTTTCTGAATTTCACGTAGTCGGGTGTCTTACAGAGTCCTGCAGAGAAGGAGTCCCATAGTGTAGGAGCCATAATGGAGAAGGTTTGATCAGTGAACGATGGTGAGTTTTGGTACTTGGCCAGTATCATTAATAAATATATATTTAGGCAAGTTGTGTCTGCATATTGTGTCCTGGATCCTTTTAAAATGGTTGTTATATGGGTCTCTACTGTATAACAATCAGACTGCCGTCTAATGCCAGTATAAGCCTGGGCCAGGAAATCTGTATTAGATCTGTAGCTTTGTATTGTTGTCCCTAAAACAGGAGCAGCATTGCAACCTCTTGTATCAAACTAGATAATTATTCCTTTAAGGGCAGACCTACCTCTTTGCATGTTGTTTCCTTTACAACTATATTCATCAGTAAGACAAATTTCAATCTTTACATTCTTCTGGAATGTAAACCATTCGTCTCATGTACCTTACAACCAGACTCTTTTGCACTAGTGAGGTGATGATGACACCTTCTCCTGTCTAGTCCCTTTCACCTGTGGTTGCCTTACCAAAGAAATTTGTGAAGCTACCAAAATGGCTACTTTACAGAGGAATTTGACCAACTTCTCGAATCATGTGTATACATTTGAATTCTGTTTGGTATGACAGCAGCTTTATCTGCCAAAAAAGAAAAATGAATGCTACAAAGTCTTAAGTCTGCTACAATTAGACTAAATCAAGTCATCTTAGCTCAGGAAAGTACATGGTGTTTGTTTACTTGATTTTTTCATAAATCGGTTTAGTAGTCCTTGTCTTAATATTTCTATTCATGTATTTTTTTGTATTTATGCCCTTGGCATTGTTTGAATTAATATTTTCTCTTTCATTTTGCCAGTGGCCAGGTAATAGTGGAAAAAAAGTCCTATTTTGTGTCCAACCACATACATAGTTAACCAACATGGTAGTAATAATATTTGCCTCCTGTTGCTTGATTTATGATTAGAGATTGATTTCTTCTTAGGCACACGATTGCTCAACACAAGATATTTCCCAAGTGGCTCATTTAAACCACTGCCCACCCTTGATTAGTTATATCACTTTGTGGTCTCATTGGTAGAATTAGGAATATGGCATGGCTCCTATAGGTTGTTTGCTTTAAATCTGTTTCATTTAATTACTGTGTGTTGATCTATTGAATTTTTCTGAACATTGCCATCTTTGGTTATGATAAAGTATGAAGGTTTCAGTTCAAGACCATGTGTTCACATTCTTGATATGGCCTCACGAAAGCACTTTGAAGCGTTTTAGCACTGTTATTTTCTTTGTGATACTGTAGTGTGCAGTGCTAGTACATGCATTGCCATGACATGAATCCAAAGTAATATTCTGTTATAAAAGGACTCTGCAATTTTCACAAGTATCACAGCAGGTTACATAGGTAGCCAGTATCCCGCTTTTGAAATGTCTGAGCTAACCCTCCATCTATTCCAAATAATACACTGTTTAGTTACACAGTAGATACAAACTGTTTATCACACAAAATTTGAAAATGGCCCACATTAAGGCACAAAGTATCTGGAACAAGATGCTCCTTTTTCAAAGCCGGAGATGGCTCTGCAAGCAAGAAACTATGGATGTTACTGGGTATGGCTGCATTCTCATATAACTAATGTTTAGGATACTTACATTACTACACACACACACACACACACACACACACACACACATATATATATATACACATTCTGGAATGCAGTGTATTCAGATGTGACAACACAAAAAATAGAGCTGATGTTGTGGTTTGTACAAATGTACATTAACCTACTTTGTTCTCTCGTGTTTGTTATTGTACACCTCTGAGCAAGACTCTTGTGATCTCTGTCAAGGTGAACCTTGCTAAGCACCTTACATTTGGATGTATATACATACCTGCAGAAATCTCTTAAGGATATTCCCAAAAATAATTCCGTAGGTTAGAGTCTGTATTAAAAAAAAATCTGCCAGTAATGATGGATGGTTTCAGTATTCTCACGTCCTTCCATCCAACTCTTGCTAGCCCAGCCAACATTGCTTATTACAAGAAGATCCCTGTCAGGAAATGTATGCTAAACTGGATCCTTACATGTGCTCTCAGCAGTCTGTTCACAGCTGTAGTTACAGTTGATACATTTAGTATTCATACTCCCACACTTGCCTTCCCGTATAAGAGCAAAGTCAGTAAAGCACATTACGCTAGCATTTCAAGAAGTATGACTTCACTAATCTTTACCACGATAATCACTTCATTTAAAATAATCTCCTGGTCACTGCTGTACTCTCATGGTCTGGACTCTTCCCTTTGAATCGCTCTGTCATGTATTCCTTTCCATTCTTGAAAGTATAACTCCGCCAAGGTATAGAAAAACTACATTTGCAGCATTCCCTTGAATTACATGCAATATCTAGTCCCAAAAAAGAAATGAACTGAGGTACAACTGAAGAATCCAGTATCCAAAGAGTTTATTACCAGTGATAACGCAACATAAACTCTTTCGCAGTAACTCTGCTTCATCAGATGTAATAGAGACACAACTAGAACACTCCGTAAGTGGCACAATCAATAAAACCTAAACCAATGATAAGCATACACAGTATTTAAAGTACTAGCACCCTATTAACATAGCTCACTAAACTTAAACATAAAAATAAAAATGTAAAGCCTAAAAATGTGTATCTTATTTCAATAATACAGCATACAAAGATATAAACATACACAAAAACTAATTAAAAAGCCTGGCACCCACCATTTCTGGGGTACAGTTAAAAGCTGTATTGTCCAAAGCCAAGAATACAGTGTCCATGGAACTTGATAATATCCTTGGCCTCGTCCTACATGAGCTACAGTATGAACTGGCAGCACATCTGTGTGCCCTGTTCAATCACAGCCTCACCTCAGGCTATGTCCCTAATGAATGGTGCACTGCTACAGTCATCCTGCTCCGTAAAGGGGGAGCAACTACAGACCCTGAGAACTATAGCCCCATTAGCCTGATGATTCTGGAGTGCAAAGCTATGGAGCGCATCATCATTGACCTGCTTCACAAAGATATAGGCAATCTCCAAACTCTTGACCCCGCACAGTTTGGCTTTGCCACGTGGAGATCATGCCTGCTGAACCTGGTTGACTTTGAGGCAGTCACCAAGGCTGCAGATGAGGGTAAGGCAGTGCATACAGCCTAACTCTACCTGGCCAAGGCATTTGATACCATTGTCTACTCAGGTATCATTGATAAACTCACCAAACTAGGAATCCATCCCTACATCACTAGGTGGGTTGCAAATTTGCTCACAGACAAGACCCACAGAGTGAAAGTTGCGGATTCCAAGTCACACTGTTGACAAGTCATGCATGGAGCCCCACAGGGCTCGGTCCTGTGCCCTCTCCTGTTTGGCATCTACTTCTCAGAAGTCCAGGCCAACACTGAAGGACTTTGGCTGACCAAGTTAACTGATGACTGCAAGCCTATCAACTTCCCAAGTGATGCAGGCATCCTACAAAAGGGTCTCTCTGATCTGGTGTTGGAACCATGGCCTGAAGCTTAACGCCAAAAAATGCATTATCATCCCCTTTGGAAAAAACTCAGTTCCCATGAATTACCACGTTTATGGGAGCCCACTGAACACTGAAGGGGCCATAACAGATCTGGGCACCCAGTTCGACAGCTACCGCACCTTCAACCACCACATTGCCACTGTGGTCAGAAAGTCCTTCTACGTGGCACATCTTATAACCAAAGGTTTCAAATCCAGGAAGAAATAGGTCATCATCCCTCTCTACTCATCCCGCATTAGACCAGTCATTGAATATAATGCCCCATTTGGCATGTACCTGACCAGACACCTACAACAGCTGGAGAGGCCACAAAAGTACATCACAGAAAGCATCCTAGGCCTTAAACACATGTCCTATATGGACAGACTCAAGAAAGTTCATCTGTTCTCACTCTCTTATTGTCTACTTAGAACTGATCTCTGCTTGACTGACCCAGCCCTACTTGAAATGCTACACCTAAAGAAATCCCAATCCCCCCGAGCCATACACTCCAGAGATCACAACCTCATTACCACAATTAACAGAACATGCTGGTGGGACAGGTTCATCTCACAAAGACTGCGATACTCTGGAATAAGCTTCCCATTCATGTCAAGCAGAGCACCTCGCTGGCCATCTTCAAGAGAAATATTGACGAGTCGATGGGTAACAAAGTTCACTCCAGGGATCATTCCAGTTGCCCTGTTGGATAGGGGCACTGTGAACTAACATCGGGTGGCACGATGCCTGGGCAGTTTTTTTGGGCTAGGCTTGTAAAGGCTCTAGGGTCATTAGCCTAGTACACACCTATGAACCTATGCTGCTCTTATCTAATTAATGGTCTGGCTTTGATCCACTCTTTGGATACTGGATTCTTCATTCGTACCTCAGTTAATTTCTTTTTTGGGACTGTTTGTTACTGCATTGTTATTCGTGGACTGGAGAACTGGTGGTACTTGGTGATTTTTTTTCTTTATGTAATACCTAGTGTCTTATGGCTCAGTGTAACTACTTATGGAACATCAACCCCAAAACTGCCATATCTCTTATGTAGTGTATGTAGTTAGGCAGCAGCAATACGAATATGCTTTGTAACAGTGAAAAGGATTTCATGCCCACTCAGGCTATGTATTATTATAACTGTAAATAGAACTGGCATAGCATCACTCAACTATCTAACCCTTGTAATTACAGCCAAAATAATCCTTGCTGCCAGGCAGGTCTGTATGTCAAACTCTCCAGTGGTGGATTTGGTCAGTGTAATTAACAGTCTGGGCAAGTTTGCATATGACGAACTGGGCCAACTAAACAGTTGTTGAATGTGTGTGTGTGTGTGTGTGTGTGTGTGTGTATGTGTGTGTGTGTGTGTGTGTGTGTGTATATATATATATATATATATATATATATATATATATATATATATAAATATATATATGTGTGTGTGTATATACATATATATATATATATATATATATATATATATATATATATATATATACACACACACACACACACACACACACACACACACACACACACACACACACACACACACATATATATAAAATTTGTATGTGTTTATATACAGATCTGCACACATACATTGGTGTGTGTGCATGTGTATATATGCATATGATGATTAGTGGTCATCTATATATAATGTAGAAAAGGCATGCAGAACATGGAGTATATACTATTACATGCAAATTAGCTAAATACAGGAAGTTGCATGCCATATGGTACACTTCCTTTCATTCTGAATAAACACCTCATGTGGATTAGATGTTATGCATAGTATCCCTGTCTGATTTACCTGCCATACAGACAACACACCGTGAAGGCTAGAGGTTCAGACCAGTATCTGTGGCTGGATGGATGACTGTGACCATGACTGCACCAGTATATGCTTTCCTGGCCATACCTTTGCCTGTACAGTGATAAAGAAGACTGACTAGTCGATACCGGTTAATGAACGTCTAACCTGACCAGTGCCCACTGACAGAAGGCTCAGACAAGACCAATAAGAATAGGGGGCTGTCTGCTAATAAATAGATAAGATGTATGCAAGGAGATGGAGGACATCCAGAGTCATGTCATGGAAAGAAAGGATAAGCTTAACTGCCCACCTTCCATGATAGATAACAATACCTTCAAAGTGATGATCTCCAACACAACCCTGAATAAAACAAATGGCCACTGAACTTCTGAAGAGCTAGATTTGACACTGCAGATCACCCTGATGGAGGACTGTTTAAAGGAAAGCTTCCCTACATAAAACTATATAGAGCCCAATAGCACAAGCCTGTCTGGACAAAGAAGACATTACCCTAGCTCCAAAGATCTGTCCCTCAGCTCCTGAAGAAATTCCCAAAACAGTGAAACTGAGAAAGGGAAAGGGATCAGTATTTTCACAGTAAAGATATGAATTCTGAACTTTTGATTTAAAAAATGGATAATATCGTGAATTTTGAGCTAAAAAAAAAATGGGTATCTCATATTAAGCTAAATTGGCACTGCAGTAGTAGTAATGTAAACATTTGTAGTGCATGGAATACTGTAATTATGCTCCACAATCTGACAAAATATAAACCTGTTACACACTACTGTAACGTAAGATCTGCCCATTAGAGCACTTTCAGATGTGTGCAACAGTTGTTACATGCCCCCTAAGCACTATGACATTTAGATATGAGAGAAGGGTCTTCCCTTCACTTCCTGAAGATCTTTCTTCCTATGTTCACAAAAGTTTGCAGACATTAGTATGTAAGTAACTTATTTAACTTAGGACAGTGTTTAAAAACTGGCCCTGACTTTTTCTTTACTTGCCATCTATGCAGTAGCATGCCCCAAGTGCTTTACAGGCTTTAGAGCCAGTAAAACACATCTCATTGTTTCTCTTTTTTAACTTATAGTACATGAAGTAGATAAGACTCCCTGCAGTACAAAGAGTTATGATTGGTTGTACTCATCATAATTCATTATTATGTGTTCTAGACATGGATGCCAAGATTCATGTTCCGAGCTTCACTTTCAAGTTTCTTGGCATCTATGTCTCAAACGCATAAGGAGGTTACGATTGGAGACCCGAGCATAACCCTGTATATTATTGTTGTTGTTGTGTCTTTTGGCTTTTCCCAGTTAGGGGTCGCCACAGCAGAACTCCGGTCCGCTAATGATTGGCAGTAGATTTTTACATGCCGAGTTGCCGGCCCTGATGCACAACCTTCAACAAAGATACGCCCATTCACGCATGTCTCCACACAGAAGACGCTCTAGCTGAGAATCGAACGGGACAACGTCTTACTATGAGGCGACACGCTACCGCAGCACCACCACCGCAGTACCTTGTAATTATACAGTTATACATAAAACAGTTATATATGCATTCATTTTATATAATAACATAAATATATGTAGCCATAGTCCAAGTGTAGGTCCTACTTTGCACCCTCTATGTGCCAGAATAAACTACAGTGTGTGCAAATTAGATTGGATTTGGCAGGTAATTAGACAAAAAAGAGCAAAATTCATTATATTGGGATAGGACTACTAGGTCGGTATATGTTGCCCTCCTTTGCATAGTTATATACTTAATCTGCTAAGTCGTAATTTTGTATGTAGTTTATCATCTTCCCTGGACCTGCATATTTCATTAAGTTTGAGCAGCAGTAAAATACATCGTATTCTGAGAAGTTGGAGTAATTTGCATGATGTTTTGAAGGTTTTCCTTTCTACTTTCAAACCAGTACAGCACAAAGCCTCTGTAAAAAAGTACAAACTTATGCAGATAATTTTGTTTGATTTTATTTTACTTTAAAAGCAGTTCACATGTCCTGATCACAGTTGTTTTGTTGTTTCATCTCAGGTATCTTTTTTCTTATAATTCTGTAAGACTGAGTTATATGGATCTCAGGTTCAGTTCTCTGCTGGGATGCCTTCTATGTAGTCTGCACATATTCCATGTGTTGTTGTTGCATCTTCTGGCTTTTCCCGGTTAGGGGTCGCCACAGCGGAACTCCGGTCCGCTAATGATTGGCAGTAGATTTTTACGTGCCGAGTTGCCGGCCCTGACGCACAACCTTCAACGAAGGTAAGCCCATTCATGCATGTCTCCACACAGAAGATGCATCTGAGAATTGAACAGGACAACATCTTACTGAGAGGCAACAACGCTACCGCAGCACCACTACCTTTGGTTGAGTATTTGTTGGCTGTTGCAGTTTTCTGCCACATGCCAAAGATAATACGGTAGGTGAATTTGTGATCCCTCTTATTTGTCCATAGGATCTGTGTGCATTGCAATAGTAAATGGGCATTTCCTTCCTGTGATAGATTCGTGCCTCTTTCATGAGGAGTTTTGATGCCTTGCACTCAGTGAGTGTTTTGGTCTGTTCTGGATTCCTGTGAACCTGCAATGGATTAAATGGGTAATCAGACTCACAATAAAGGATAAAATATTTTATATAGTTAGTGTGGCAGGTCTAATGGGGCCTGTTGTATAGCAAAACATCAACAGAAGGCAAGTGCCACGGATTAAATCCCTTTGTAGGGACTCAATATCTGCATCAACTATAAATAATTTATTTAAATATGTTTTTTTCTTTATGACCATAACAGCTAAAATAATAATTCAGCCTATTTACTGAATGGATTCAGAGGCAGGTGTTTATTAACCATAAAGTTAAGACACACATTCCAAAATTTTGTGTCCCTTATAACCACGGTATTCCAAAATGAATATAGATTGTTTTTTTAATCAAAGACTACAGGCTGATTATTTAAAATGTTTAAGGAATGACACAATCACCTTGTGAATTTTTTAAAAAGTGACTAAATGTACAACAAATATAATGTGAAGGGGTAGGTGTGTTATACAGAAGTAAACTTTTTTGCTGGAATGATAGAGTTACTGGATAGCTGGACTTCCATTTAAGTGTAGTTGCTTGCTTTTTGAAGTCAGAGTTGCATTATTGAGCAACTCTCCAAACTGTGGAGGACATGTCATTCTCTGTCATCAGTACCTAACATTAGTGCCATAGACAGGAGGACATGTCATTCTCTGTCATCAGTACCTAACATTAGTGCCATAGACAGGAGGACATGTCATTCTCTGTCATCAGTACCTAACATTAGTGCCATAGACAGGAGGACATGTCATTCTCTGTCATCAGTACCTAACATTAGTGCCATAGACAGGAGGACATGTCATTCTCTGTCATCAGTACCTAACATTAGTGCCATAGACAGGAGGACATGTCATTCTCTGTCATCAGTACCTAACATTAGTGCCATAGACAGGAGGACATGTCATTCTCTGTCATCAGTACCTAACATTAGTGCCATAGACAGGAGGACATGTCATTCTCTGTCATCAGTACCTAACATTAGTGCCATAGACAGGAGGACATGTCATTCTCTGTCATCAGTACCTAACATTAGTGCCATAGACAGGAGGACATGTCATTCTGTGTCATCAGTACCTAACAGTGTAATAGACAGGAGGACATGTCATTCTCTGTCATCAGTACCTAACATTAGTGCCATAGACAGGAGGACATGTCATTCTCTGTCATCAGTACCTAACATTAGTGCCATAGACAGGAGGACATGTCATTCTCTGTCATCAGTACCTAACATTAGTGCCATAGACAGGAGGACATGTCATTCTCTGTCATCAGTACCTAACATTAGTGCCATAGACAGGAGGACATGTCATTCTGTGTCATCAGTACCTAACATTAGTGCCATAGACAGGAGGACATGTCATTCTCTGTCATCAGTACCTAACATTAGTGCCATAGACAGGAGGACATGTCATTCTCTGTCATCAGTACCTAACATTAGAGCCATAGACAGGAGGACATGTCATTCTCTGTCATCAGTACCTAACATTAGTGCCATAGACAGGAGGACATGTCATTCTGTGTCATCAGTACCTAACATTAGTGCCATAGACAGGAGGACATGTCATTCTCTGTCATCAGTACCTAACATTAGTGCCATAGACAGGAGGACATGTCATTCTCTGTCATCAGTACCTAACATTAGTGCCATAGACAGGAGGACATGTCATTCTCTGTCATCAGTACCTAACATTAGTGCCATAGACAGGAGGACATGTCATTCTGTGTCATCAGTACCTAACATTAGTGCCATAGACAGGAGGACATGTCATTCTCTGTCATCAGTACCTAACATTAGTGCCATAGACAGGAGGACATGTCATTCTCTGTCATCAGTACCTAACATTAGTGCCATAGACAGGAGGACATGTCATTCTATGTCATCAGTACCTAACATTAGTGCCATAGACAGGAGGACATGTCATTCTCTGTCATCAGTACCTAACATTAGTGCCATAGACAGGAGGACATGTCATTCTCTGTCATCAGTACCTAACATTAGTGCCATAGACAGGAGGACATGTCATTCTCTGTCATCAGTACCTAACATTAGTGCCATAGACAGGAGGACATGTCATTCTGTGTCATCAGTACCTAACATTAGTGCCATAGACAGGAGGACATGTCATTCTCTGTCATCAGTACCTAACATTAGTGCCATAGACAGGAGGACATGTCATTCTCTGTCATCAGTACCTAACATTAGTGCCATAGACAGGAGGACATGTCATTCTCTGTCATCAGTACCTAACATTAGTGCCATAGACAGGAGGACATGTCATTCTCTGTCATCAGTACCTAACATTAGTGCCATAGACAGGAGGACATGTCATTCTCTGTCATCAGTACCTAACATTAGTGCCATAGACAGGAGGACATGTCATTCTCTGTCATCAGTACCTAACATTAGTGCCATAGACAGGAGGACATGTCATTCTCTGTCATCAGTACCTAACATTAGTGCCATAGACAGGAGGACATGTCATTCTATGTCATCAGTACCTAACATTAGTGCCATAGACAGGAGGACATGTCATTCTCTGTCATCAGTACCTAACATTAGTGCCATAGACAGGAGGACATGTCATTCTCTGTCATCAGTACCTAACATTAGTGCCATAGACAGGAGGACATGTCATTCTCTGTCATCAGTACCTAACATTAGTGCCATAGACAGGAGGACATGTCATTCTGTGTAATCAGTACCTAACATTAGTGCCATAGACAGGAGGACATGTCATTCTCTGTCATCAGTACCTAACATTAGTGCCATAGACAGGAGGACATGTCATTCTCTGTCATCAGTACCTAACATTAGTGCCATAGACAGGAGGACATGTCATTCTCTGTCATCAGTACCTAACATTAGTGCCATAGACAGGAGGACATGTCATTCTCTGTCATCAGTACCTAACATTAGTGCCATAGACAGGAGGACATGTCATTCTCTGTCATCAGTACCTAACATTAGTGCCATAGACAGGAGGACATGTCATTCTCTGTCATCAGTACCTAACATTAGTGCCATAGACAGGAGGACATGTCATTCTCTGTCATCAGTACCTAACATTAGTGCCATAGACATCTTTGTGCAAACTTGGCTGAAACAATCGTGGGAACAGGTACTGCGTCATTGTTATAGACGTTCATTCAGTGGCCTTCAACAATGTATCCATAGCAGTAGGATTTCATTATGTGGTGTCAACGTGCATTTCCTGAAAAATTACTTCTCACCTTTCAGTTGATCCAGTCATGTGCTGCATGGTAACCTGGCAATATTCTGTTTGTATTTGTTTGCAAATCTCCAGAGCCTTTTTCACATAACTTTTCTACCGAATATCTTGTAGTCTGCAGGTAAGAACGTTAACTGTGATGGGATTTGCCACGCCTTAGAATAAGATTCCTAGATAACACATGTAAACAGCATAAATGTAAGCAAATCTTTTAACCACCTGTGTTCCTGGATTGCACTTGACAAATTTCTTCTAGATGAGTCCTTTCCAAGCAAAGAGTTTTTCAAGTAATTAAATTCCCAATTAAGCATTTGAAAATCTAGTAACAACACAAGTATGCTTAGTATATTTGTCAATCCTCGAACTAGAATAAGAATTTTTTTTTACCTAGTATTAATTTATTCCACATATTGTATCCCATGGGATGTAGAGATGTGTGACACATTATTGAAATTGCAGATAGATAACATATGTATTATTATTATTCTTATTTGATAAATAGACAGCAGTTTTGATACTTTGTGTCTTTTCCAGGACTAATCTGGAAGTGACTTTTCAGTTCTGGACAAGCCTCTCAATGTGCAGACATTGACAATACATACAAATACCCTTTAAATGTGGGACATCCAACCAAAAACCTGGATGTTTAATTAGCATAAAATCTGAATACCAAGTAGCACGTAACTCATCATGCTTTCACTAGGACTATGGGATAGTTGGGATAATGCTTCCACTAGGAGTATGGGATACTATTCAAAATACATTAAAAAATAGAGTGACAAAAATGAGGGAAAATCTAACCACATTATCAAAGAGACAGTATAAAATCTGTTGACCTTTATGAACTATATTGCAAAATTCTACCAAAGTCTTATATTTTTGCTTCAGAAAAGGAGAGCTGTAAGATGAGTGTCCTCTTTCTTTAATTTATTTGTGCCACAAATATGTTGGTCATGTAGTGTGCTTGTCTGTGTACTAGACAGCTTCAAAAATCACATTTGCTGAGGATTTAGAAGATTGTTTGCAGGGGTAAATCAGGCCTGAAAATAGGAACATTCCTTCAGAATAGGAGCATTTGAGAGGCCTTATTCTCAGCAAGCGCTTTGGTGATTTGGGAGATTAAATGGCTTCTTTTATTTGTTATTTGGTCCATTGAACAGTATCACACCACTGAATTTGTTACTTTTATGTTTCAAGAAACATGGAACTCAAGTGAATTGACCAGTCTGAAATTATACAAGCAGGCTATGAAGAAATTGAAGCATAGCTTTCAGTGTTACAGATCAACAGATAGCATTAAGACTGCACAACCTAATTGTAGAAAATTAGGTTAAAGAGTAATCTTATGTGAAATAAGTTCAAAGACAAATGAACAGAAATGGAAATAGTTTTGAGAAGTGCCAGATTACCTTAATTAATGAGAGTCTGGCAAAAGAACGGACTCTGCAGCCTCACGTTTTGGACAGTGTTCATAGTCAGTTTATGTAACACAGTGTGGTGTCACAGAGTAAGTGGTCACATGCAGAAATGTTGTGGTTCGTAGTTCTAACTAGTGCTATGTAGAGAGGAAAGCATCCTGTGCATGTGACTGTATACCAACATGCAAATGAAGGCACACAAGCTAATACGGTGTAGGATGAGATGCTAATGACTGCCTCTGAAATTAGGTCATGATGCATAGATAGAGTGAGCCATAGGCATGCAACAAGCCCCCTGCACGCCCACATTTCTCAGCAACTTATATATTCTTACTCTGGGGGGAAAGCAATTATTGCCATTCTCCTACACACAGCAAATTATATGCCACTAAAAGGGCAAAGCATCTGGGGAATTTGCCGAGTTGCAATAGGCAAAGATGGTAGGAACAGCAGCAGCATTCACTGCCTACATAGTGCCACTGACTCTCACACAGTAGCTCAGTACAGGGGCAGGTGACCCTCATCATATCACCTATCGTCAGCTAACAATCCAGCAGCTGGCACACCATTTTCAAGTAGGCAGAATTATCATATATGTGTTGGCCAACATGCATTACCCACAAGTAGGATGGGGAGGAAAGCATGGACATCCTACACTAGCGGCTACCATGGTAAGTGAAACACTTACTGAACATTATAGGGACTTTCCAGAGAGGGAAAACATCAGACAGCAACTTTATATGCCAAAAAAAGAAAAGAAAGAATACAACGAAAGGGATCGGATGAGAAGACAAGAAATAGAAAGTCCACAAATATAGTGGCAAGGATACAGATCATCTGGAACAAACTCATGTTGACAAACACAAGGTACAGAATTTGATTCTGACCTCTGGCTATAAACTGAGGTTGGCATAATGGTTTAGGTCTTGACTTCACTGGTATAAGGAACAGAGTTTGATACTGACCTCAGGTCAGTATCAAAGATTGTAATAGTCGGCAGACTGATTGCCTAGCATTTAGCTATGATCATATGAATTATGACCTACTCTGGGTTGGCATACTGGTTAAGATGCTTACCTCCCAGACACAAGGTATAGAGTTTGTTAGGTCCCATTGCCCAAGTGGATAAAGCATTTGCCTCTTAGACAGGGATTGGGGGTTTGAGTTTCATCTGGGGTGATATAATCTTGATACAAGACTCGATGCAGGATTGGTTAAGGAGAGGTGAACTGAAACCAAAAAAAGAAAGGTTAATAATGGCAACCCAGGATAGTGAACTATGTACACAGTGGTTTACAAAGTCCACTGAACATGTGGGTGAAGCAGACAAATGCAGGTTCTAAAAAGCAGAAGTGGTAACTTGCTACTAGGTGTGATACACTCATGACAGAGGCCTATGTACTGAAAGGCACAATAATGTGGCATGACTGTTGCAGTGGAGATTGCGTAAACATTACAATGTAGAAGTTGCTGAGAAGCTCCACGCGCAAAGAATTACTAGAACTTCACTCACAGAATTTTTCCCTACAGGAACAAAAATGTATAGCAACATATTCTGAATGGGCCCAAACTCCCTCAAGAACTCTGGCAAGAATATTAAAAAATAATAACGGTGCTCCCAGAATATCCACCCTTCACTATCAAGGGAAAATTTACAATTCAGACTCTGAAATAATACACTTATTCTTTGAATTATTTTCAGATATTTATAGTAGCAATAAACAAGATTTTTTAAAACCCCAGATGGAGTCTTTTCTAAACTCCATTAACTTCCCCTCTCTTGAACCAATTCAAGTCTCTCTCTTATCTGCTCCAATTACCATCCAAGAAATTCATGACATTATAAACAATCTTAAAAGAGGCAAATCTCCGGGCCCTGATGGCTTCACTACTAACTTTACAAAGCCTTTTGCCCAAAAATATCCTCTATCCTATGGAAAGTCTTTAATTGTATCATTAAGGAGGGTATTACTGACTTACATTGGAACAACTCAAAAACCATCTTACTATTAAAAAACAAACAAGACAGAGCAGACCCACACAATTACAGACCAATTTCGTTAATAAATGTTGACATTAAGATTCTTGCTGCTATTTTAGCTAATAGATTACAAAAGATACTCCCGTCTTTAATATCCCTGACCAAGCTGGTTTTATGAGCAATAGACACACATGGGATAATACCCTAACCTTGGATTCCCTAATACAATTGACCAAAAAAGACAAAAATCCAATCTATGCCCTAACCTTGGATGCCTCTAAAGCTTTCGACAGAGTCAACTGGGACTTTTGTTTGCTACTTTGTCCCATTTCAATATACCTAAATCCTTCTCGGATATAATCAGAACACTTTATACAAAGTCCCACACATACCTTTATATAAACAAACAGAGATCCAAGCCAATATTGATTACTAATGGAACTAGACAGGGTTGCCCACTCTCACCCTTTCTCTTTAACATTTTATCGAGCCTTTCTTCTTATATATAGCGCAGAATACACACCACAACATCCCTAAAATCCTAAACACACATGTTGCACTATCAGCTTTTGCAGATGATTTAAATATATACTTCCAATTTCCCAACTCAGACCTACCCAAAATCTTTGATGCCATTAAGTACTTTTCCTCCGCATCTGATTACCTAATTAACAATAAAAAATCACATATTTTCCCAATCAATCCTAACTCCCACAAATCTTTTATTTCCCGAGTCCTCTTTACAAGTAACATATAATCTTAAATATCTAGGTATCCATTTTGAACATAATCAAGCTTCCATGCTCCAAAATAATCTACTAAAAACATGGTCCACCATCCAGCAAGATCTACAAAGATGGAAACTTATGAATCTAGCTTTCTTGTCCAAAGTAGCAATAGTGAAAATGAATGTCTTACCCAGACTCTTATATCAATTCAACGCTTCGGATATAGAAGTCTTTAATAACTTCTTTTCCAAAATTGAAAAAGATCTAGCTAGGTTCATCTGGTTCCCGAAGTCAGTCAGGATCTCTTACTCTAAATTAACTTATCCTAAGGAGAAAGGGGGGTTGGGCCTTCCAAACTTTCAACTGTACTACAAGATCATCTGCTCAAACAGAGTCTGGTCTATTTCAAACTTTAGCAGCAAAAACCAAACCCACTCTCCATCATGGTTGAAAATCTGGCATCACCATATTATCTCTAACAAAATTAATCCTCAGGCTATTCCCTTCCTATCCACTCTTTCTATAAACAATTGTAATTTAGCACATTCTCTGAAACATAAAATTAGGCTTTTCCAAAAACTTATTAAAGACATCAACATGGAAAATATCCTACCCCTGCTCCAACCACTCCATCAAAATCCAAACATCAAAATCAACAATATGACGTTGGACCTTACTAAATTTCCTCACATTAAAGACCTCAATGTATGGGACATCCTCAAACATAGTTCAAAATCTATTCCTGAGCTACGATTAATTCTTGGAACCAATAACAGATACACAGTTATTCTTCGACAATTAAGAGAAGTTATACTTGCACAACATTTCAATCTTCCCCCTAACCCTCAGGAAATTAACAAATTAATTGAAACTATATCTGTAATATCAAGCACTAAAAAAACAATTTCATCCTCTTACAAACTATTGAATAAGGTGCTATACAACTCAAACTGTCTCTTTTCCAACTATTGGAACACTGTTGGGTCTCCTATCTCAAAGGACCAAAAACTCTCAGCTATAAAATCTACTTTAGAACTCTCCCTTTTTAAAAAACTCTTATACACCCAACTGATGCTAAACAACAATTCCTACTTCACTCCTGTAATACTCAATAAATTTAATCCCAACTCATCCCCCTCGTGTACTTGCTGCTCCCATCCGAGAGCGGATCTACTACACATTATGTGGTATTGCAACCACTCTTACAAACTCTGGTGCTCTCTAAAAGTTCATTTACAAAAAATGGGTTACTACACCTCAACCCTTTCGTGGGAAACAGCCATTCTCCATATTCATACCTCCGTAATACCTAAAGTACAACTTCACATTTTAATTATTCTCTGTTCACTTATTAAGCTATACATCACTAAAAATTGGTTAGATCGCACCAAACTTAGTTGGAATGGTTTCAAAGAGATGGCTTTCAAACACATCTCAGCTCATAAATTCATTATAAAGGGCCCCAAAAAGAGAGCTTATTTTGGTAAATTATGGAAGAAACTTATAGATGTGATCCATACTGAATAACTTCCCATTCATACCTTGAGTACAACAGCTATTCATATTCCTGTTAATCTACCGGAGAACCACTGCCAACCCAATTTTTATTATATTTTTGCAATACCACTGCGGAGGAACGTAAGCCACACACACACACACACTGCGGAGGAACGTAGCACTGTTGGTTGTAAATATTGTATATATTTGTTTTTGTTTTTGGTTAAATGGATTACAATGCTCTCATTGTGCTGTACCTATCCTTCTCATATGTATCATTGCTAAACTATGTGGCTACTCACAATTTTCTGTAATAATCCATCGTTGCATTCTAATGTGTATAACTGTAATGTATTTCCTCTTCCAGTATGCATTGTATCATACTTTGAAAAATAAAAGAATTATTTGAAAAAAAAAAAGAAGTTGCTGAGAAGCATTGGAAACATGAACTGCAAAGCATTATAAAGATGATGGAAGCTTCTATCACATGGGATCACCAGTTACCAACAGTTCAAAAAACTGATGTGAGAAAACCAGATATACTAGTCCATGAAAAAAGTAGCATTGATCATTGAAACTGCTTCACCCAGCGATTACAGTGTCACATACAGAGAGATACAAAGTCATAAAATTCTAGGATTTACAAGCAGAAATGAAAGCAACATGGAAAAAGGAGACCCAGGAAGTTTCAATAGTAGCAGGAGCAGCAGGACTAATAAAAAAATAATTTGGAATTGCACTTCAGTATGCTACCAATATGTGTAACTCCATACAAACTGCAGAAGGAGGCACTTCTGTGTACATTGTACCTGCTGAGAAGAGCACTCTTGGATAACATCAAAGACTGAAACAATGCTCATTTCATGAACTCTAATCATACCCTGACCTAGAAATAGGATCCATTCCTGTTGTGGTATTAGAAATCCAAAACATTTAGATAAATTAAACAAAAGAAACAGGGAAACACTAGGTGTGTCACAGGGATTGGCTTGCAGAATACTTGATTCATTTCTTGATTTACTACTTCCACATTTGAAGGAGTATATCTGTTGCCCTCATCATACTAGGGGAAAGAGCTTCCACTATTCATGGTTTCTGTGACATCACCCAGCTCTCCAAAGCACTGGGTGCTATGGACTGCACACTTGGTAATAAAGGCCTCATGTGGTGTCAATGGACTACATTATATCAGTAGGAAGTACAACCATTCTAAAACTGCCAGATAGTATGCAGTGGACATTGTGTTTGCACAGCACCCTGGCATTGTGCAAAATTTCTACACCTGGCATACAATCATCTATACTGCCATCAACTGCAGAGTAAAATTCTATAGGCAGTCCAATTTGTAAGTGCAGGCAGTGTGCCATTCAGATGTCTAGAGACAAAGACCATGTATACAAGTATCTCAACTCCAGTATGTTGTCAGTATCATTTAGGTCATGCCAGATGCTCACTTTGGTCCTGGTTAATGACTGCCATACCAGACCCACACAGCATGGCTAAACTGCAATACAACACCAAATATGCACAAACCAAGAACATTATGGAGTATATGCTTAGCCTGCTGAAGGCCTTGGGCCACCACCTGGATATGGCTGTGAGGACACTGCTTTATATTCCTTTCACAGCTTGCAAGATTTTGCATCATGCTGCATGTTGTATGATATGGTTACAAAGAAGTATGCAGACCAGGTGTCTATCCCAGGAACCTCCAAACCCACTGCATCAGCCCCTCCCACTGTCAGTACACCAACATTATCCAGCAAGTTTAAAAAAAAAAAAAAAAAAAAAAAAAACATTAACCAGCAAAGACACTGAGGCTTCGATAAGGTGAGCAACAGTAGCACCACCCTCTCAGACAAATATTGGCTCCCCATGACAAAGATGTTGTACCAACATGGGAACTAGACATCTATAGATTGCAATGGTGAGGTGTCCTGTTCTGGAGGCTGGCAGGCATATCTGCCTATGATTTTGGGTGCTAGAGGGAGATACTCTGACATATAAGAGCAGACGATGCACTCGTCAGTGGCCTCCTAACATGCCCACCCCATATGTGTACCTGCCTCTGACCACAGTCAGCATTACTGAACAGTGCAGCAGTGGTGGAACTTGCGGTCTTCCACGTGGAGGTGGATATTGCAGTGATGTGTGCCATTGCAGTCCTGAGGAGGCCATATGTTCACCTTGAACAATGGATGGTAGGCTTCCCTGGAGGAAGACAGATGTGTGTGTGCCATCTGGATGTGAATCAATCTGTATATCATCATCATCATCATCACATCCTGCAGAGGTGCTGGCACCTGCCTGTTGTCCTAAGTATAAGTGTAGTAGTGCCCAGCCTTTGAATAGACAATACAGAACAGTGTAAATCTAAATCACTTTGTTGTATGTCAAGCCCATTGTTGTTAATGCCAACTGTGGTGTAAATAAGCACATATAAAATGTACACATATTTTCATTGTGGATTGAATTTTACTGCCCCAGACCAGCATATAAACATTAGAATGTCTTGCAATAAAACAGTCAAGTGTACTTTTTACACCTGGGGCATATACTATTTGACTGTCCTGAATTTTTCTCATCTTGGAAGACCAGATAACCTCAATGTCTGAATGAATCATTTATTTTTATATTTGTAGGGGCTGGTAAGCTGGGGGGGATTTTTGGAATTGCATTTGCAGATTTGAAGAAATGTACTTTTGGTAGTTAGGTCATTGGTTGTGAGTGGTAAACTGCAGAATGAGGTTGAGGAATTTTTATTTGCTTTTTTAGGTTTCTGTGCAGTGTTCTGCTCTTGAAGAATAACTTTATTGACATTCACAATAAAGTTGTGTAGTGTCATGATTTACATTTTATTTTATTCATTGATGATATGCTTGTACCAGATTTCCTACTGTTGATGTCCTTCAAGGATGCATCTGCAGTCATAACAAATGGGTTGTCCTGTCGTCAGGCAGCCCTTCGGTCGGCCGGATTCCAAAGTCTGGGTCCGGCTTCGGCTGATGTCGCACTTCACCCGACGTCATCTCTGCTGGTCTTCGGGTATAAAGGCATCAGCCGACGCCATTTTCCTCAGTCTTTCTTGCTGCGTGGCGCCCGAAGCAGAAGCTGTTCGCAAGTGCCGGTCGGTCAGATCCAGAGATTACTACTACCGAATACTACTTCGAAGACTTCTAAAAAGCTAAGTACCCCGTTGGGGACTCTTTCTTGCCTCAGCCGATGTCAGAAAAAGTAAATAACTGTTTAACTTGTGGGAAACAAATACCTCATAAAGATTTCCACTCTTACTGCCTACCTTGTTTAGGCCCAGACCACGACGTAGCAGCCTGTTTAGCCTGTGCTTCCTTCAACCGACGAACGCTTAGGCGTCGGTCGGAGTTTGCTGAACAGTTTTTCGGCTCAGATTTTGCGTACATTATGCCGTCAGATCCTCCGACTACCCAAATTGTTAAAAAATGCAAAGAAAAAGACCGACACTCGCGGTCCGCGGTTTCGGCCGAAACCACGGTTAAGCAAGCCGCGAGTGTCTCGGTTTCGGACGAAACCGAGAAAACGGGTCAATCTTCAGCCGAATCCATGACTACTACTGAGGCTCCTGCTATCTTAGTTGAATCGGCCTCTGAAGTTTTGCCTACTACTGTGGTTCCTAGTGAATTATCAGACACCATCCCTTTGGATGTCTCTACCCCAGCACGTGGTGCTGCTAGGCCTCCTGCAGCCATGTCTATAAAGGCCTTTGCCAGGGCTAAAGCAGCCAAAACTGTTAAATCAGTGCCTGTTAAGACCCCCTCACATAGGCCCACTTCTAGTTCACAAATGCTTACTCTGGCAGAGGATTTAATCTCCTTAATTAGGGGATCCCAATCTCACCCAGACAGGGCCTCTCACCCTCCAGAAAAGAGACCTAGAGCAGAGCCCCCCGAGCCAGTGTCCTCTGATGATTCTTCGGATGACTCAGACATTACAGATCAGCCAGAGGCTCCTTTTTCTACTTATGAAGATTCCGATGCTGAAGAATCCATTCCATCTGCCTCTCCACCAGAGGAATTTTCCTTTGGGGAAACCTTACATGCCATGAGAGAACAATTCCAATGGCAGGGACAAGATTTCTCAGATTCAAGAAAAAGGCTTAGGACCTTTCTGCACTTACCACAACATAGGCCCTTAGCTATACCTCCAGTTCTGCCTGTTGTGGATGATGCATTTAATGATGTTTGCACTGCTCCGGATACTTTACCTCCAGCCCCTGCCAAACCAGATAGATTTTACAGGGTGCCAGACACTCATCACCACCTATACAAGGCCCCACTTACAGATCCTGAGACTATATCCCAGGGGCCTAAGGCAGTAGCTTCGACCTCAGCAAAAAACCCTTTCCCTTCTGAAAGGGAATCCAGGTCCTTAGAGAGATGGGGGAAAAAAGTTTACACCTCTGCTACTCTTTCAGCTAGAGCTTTAAACTGTCAGTTTCACATGATCCAATACCAAGAGTTTATGCTTGATCAGTTAACTAAGAAGCTGTCCTCTGATGACTCCTTAGATAAGAAATATGTTTTAGAAATGGTGAATAACATTCAGCAGGTTAGTAACCATTCTTTAAAATGTGGCTATGATGCACTGGAGGCTTCATTTAGATCAGCCATGACTGCCACAGTGATAAGAAGGCATGCATGGTTGAAGGAACAGGTTTTGCCGGATCAGGTTAAAGCAAAGCTGTTAGATGCTCCTATGGATAAGGCCAGTCTATTTGGTACACCTGCTCAGCAAGTAATGAAGAAAATGGAAGAGAAGGCAAAATCTGTATAAACAGTTAAGGATTTCTTACAGGTTCAGCCCCCAAGGTTTAGCAGGAACTGGCCTGCCAAAAATTGGTCCTTTCCAGACTCCTCAAAATCTCAAAGAGGCAGGAATAGACACTCTAGAGGCAGAAATCAATCCAGAGGAGGTGCCTATAGAGGATGCCAGTGGCAAGGCAATAACCAGAGAGGCACAGACACAACCACTGCCACTGCAACAGGACAATCACAGTGACTTGGCTCTGACACCGCCTACCAGGGAGCAAATAGCAGCACCTTTAGGTGGAAAGTTAGCCTTATTTTCGAAAAATTGGCACTATATCACAAAAGACAAGTGGATTTTGCAAACCATAGACCAAGGCTTACAGGTTCCACTTCCACACCTTACCAGTAAAAAGAGGAATGCCAAACCTACCTCCAAATCAAAAAACAGAAGCTCTAAAGCAGATAGCTCAATTAACAAAGATGAGAGCTGTGGAAAGAGTACCAATAACACAACAGGGCAAAGGATTCTACTCCAGACTCTTCCTAGTACCAAGAAAAGAGAAAAGTTGGAGACCTATTCTCGACCTGTCCGTCTAAAACACATACATCATTGTACCAAAATTCAAATTGCTGACCCTACAGCAACTTCTTCCCATGCTGGGCAAGGAGTGTTGGCTGGTAACTCTAGATCTCAAGGAGGCATACCTGCACGTCCCCATACGACCAAATTGCAGAAGATACCTCAGATTTCTTGCAGGATCAGAGCATTATCAATTCTCAGCATTGCCCTTTGGCTTATCTACTGCACCCAGAGTATTCACAAAATGCCTGGCATCAGTATTCGCTCATTGCAGGCTACAGGGAATCCAAATTTATCCATACCTGGACGACTGCCTGTTACAAGCGGACAACAAAAGCAAGCTGACAACAGATTTACAAAGAGTCATTTGCTTACTACAAGCCCTGGGATACACAGTCAATTTAAAAAAGTCAAGACTGATACCATCCCAGACAAGAACATTCTTGGGTGCGGAATTGGACACAGTAAAACAAATGGCATTCCTAACTGCAGAAAAACAAGCACAACTCCCTCTTTACTTCTTGGCATTAACAAAGCAGCACAAACTAACAGCAAGAAAAGTACTGCAGGCCTTGGGCTTCATGGCATCATGCATAATCCTGGTTCCCCATGCCAGACTGCATATGAGAAAACTACAGTGGTACCTAAAGAATTTATGGTCTCAACACAGGCACAGCTTAGAAACCGAAATCCCACTAATCCCATGCCTAAAACAAGAGTTCCTATGGTGGGCTCAAGCATGTCAATCAAACCCAGGCTTGCCCTTCCACAACTTTCAAGCAAACCAAACCATCACAACGGACGCCTCAGACCTAGGCTGGGGGGCGCACATGTTGGACAAGTGCATACAAGGATTGTGGACTCCAGACCAGCTGCACCTGCACATAAACCAAAAAGAATTGCTGGCAGTAAAACTAGCAATCCAGAAATTCAAACCATTCCTCAAAGAAGGCCATTTAATGATAAGGACAGACAACACCACAGTCATGTGGTACATCAACAAACAGGGAGGCACTCATTCATACCCCCTATGCAGAATGACTCTGGACCTTTGGAATATGGCTCTGAGCTACAACATCCAGTTACAGGCAATATTTGTGCCGGGAAAAGAAAACACCCTAGCAGACATGTTAAGCAGAACCACCTCGGATGCTCACGAATGGATGCTACACCCGGACATCTTCAAGGTCATCACAAAGAAATGGGGAATGCCACAAATAGACCTATTCGCATCCCCACTCAATCACCAGCTCAAAACATTCTGCACAAGGACATGCCACCCACTAGCATGGAAGGTGGACTCTCTATCCTTCAGCTGGAAAGGTCTGACAGCATATGCATTCCCACCTCTTCCCTTGATACACAAGGTATTACTGAAAATCAAAGAGGAACGTCCAAGGATAATTCTGATAGCTCCGAATTGGCCAAGACAACACTGGTATCCTTTGCTGAGGAGCATGTCTCAGGGGAGAATGTGGCCAATACCCCTGATGCCTTTGATGTTAACTCAGAACAACTACAACATCATGCACCCAAACCTAAAAACCTTGCAACTGACTGCCTGGAACATCACATAACAGCTACTAACCCAGACTTATCCCAAAGGGTTAAAGACATTATCCTTGAAGTCCGCAGACCTTCAACAAGAAGGAACTATGCAGGAAAATGGAAAAGGTTTGTCATTTGGAGTACTGAAAGAGGAAAAGATGTCTCTAACATAGACATTGCTAACATCCTGGAGTACTTGGCAGAGCTTCTACATACGGGCCTGTCCTATTCCTCTATCAAGATACATGCATCAGCTATTTCCGCAGAATACAGCTTCGATCCACCTGTCTTTTCGCATCCTCTACTCGGGCAATTCCTCAGAGGGATCAAGAATGTAAAACCTCCTAGGAAACCACCATTACCAGCATGGGACTTGAACTTTGTGCTAGAAAAATTGACACTCCCTCCATTTGAACCAGCAGCAACAGCAGATCTTCAACACCTATCATGGAAAACTGCTTTCCTACTGGCAATTACTTCAGCAAGGAGGGTTTCGAAACTACAGGCCTTAATGGCAGTACAACCCTTCCTAATCTTCCATCAAGATAGAGTGTCCATGAGAACTAATCCTACTTTTATGCCCAAAGTGGTATCCAGAGTGTCTTTAAACCAGGCAATCCACCTACCTACCTTCTTTCCCAATCCACAGAACAGGGGGGAAAGGCTGCTGCATACCTTGGATGTACATAGACAGTTACGCTACTACCTGGACAGAACCAAAAGTAACAGAAAAACTGACCAGCTTTTAGTAGCCTATGCAACAGGAAGGGAAGGAAAAGCAATTTCCAAACAGACAATCTCCAAATGGATAGGAAATTGCATAAGATTCTGTTACTCCTACCATGGAAAACCAGTTCCACAGAACATAAGACCTCATTCTACAAGGGCTACAGCCACTACCACAGCTTTCTTACGAGGAGTGGCAACCAAGGACATTATTGAGGCGGCTACTTGGACCTCCGTGCATACATTTGCCAAGCATTATAATTTACCTCTATACTCTAGATCCCGAGCAGGGTTTGCCACTGCTGTATTGCAAGGGATCCTAACTACACCATAATTCTTCTTCCTCCTCCCCTAGTTTGGCTATGGTATTCTACCCATTTGTTATGACTGCAGATGCATCCTTGAAGGACATAGTACAGTTTTGTACCTACCATAAATGTAGATGTCCGAACAGGATAGCATCTGCAGTCAGGATTACCCACCCTCCTTCCCCTCTATGGTACTCCTAGGGTATTTACCCTCCTTATAGCTAGCTGGGGGGGAGTCTCTTATGGTGTATTTGTTTGTATATATGTACATACATGCTTATTTTTTGTGTTTGCCTTCTACTATTTTGGAAACATTGGCATCTATCCAAAATTTAGCTTTCCTAGAGGGCAACTGGCATCTGGGGCAAGAAACACTGAGGAAAATGGCGTCGGCTGATGCCTTTATACCCGAAGACCAGCAGAGATGACGTCGGGTGAAGTGCGACATCAGCCGGACCCAGACTTTGGAATCCGGCCGACCGAAGGGCTGCCTGACGACAGGACAACCCATTTGTTATGACTGCAGATGCTATCCTGTTCGGAAATCTACATTTATGGTAGGTACAAAACTGTACTTTACCTTTATTACAAAGCTTTATTCCCTGATACTCCACTGAAAATGTGACTTCCTAGAGAGAGATTCCCAGCATACAAATGTAGAAAGCTGTTTAGATAGCTAGCTCAAAAGTGACCTTTTCAATTAACAAGTTAATTAATAGAGATGGATACATAGATGACTAGATTTACCGATAATCTGTCATTTTCCTAGTCTGAATAATGCTACGCTATATTGCTGATGGCAGCATTCTCTGCTTGGCATTGGTGGTTACATTCTTCATGTGCAGCAAGATGCCAGTATACCAAAATTTCATCTTGGCTTTGACAGTAGGTAACAAGATGTGATTAGGAATTTCAGACCTTAAGGGCAGTATGTAAAACACATAAAAACATAGTGTAACCTCTACCAAACCTATTTAAAGTCATGTTACATTGCTACTTCCTTTGAACATCTGAAACATGAAAAACTTAGTTTTATGAACGTCTTCTATTACACAAGGAATGACTTAATCTGTGTACAACCTGAAAAATTCCAGCACAGTATTTTCTCTGCCTGATTTATGAACTTCAGTTCATAAATGTTCTAGTTTCATACTATTATGCCCACTCATCAGCCTCTTTCTTTCGAGTGCTCTCTACAGTGTAAACAGGAAAAGACTCACTGCTGGCACTCCCTTTTTTTTTCTTCTTGGATTTTTTTCTTTATATTCCACTTTATTTCAGTGAACATGAACACCTGGCGTAGCAGTGATAAGGCACCTGTCAGAGTTGACACAGTTACCACAACACTGATGTGGTGAAATGTCATTAATGAAATAGTTCTGAAGAAGCTTCTGCCCACTTATTGGATGGCTTCCAATGTTAACAAAACTAGCAGACAATTTAAAGCGTTTTATCATTTATAGCAAGTAACACTGATAGAAGAAACTACCTGGTAGTTAACGCTTTCTGCCTGCTTATCTTCTTTTTTGTTTTTTCTCTTTTCATATTCCCTATTCAGAATTCATAGCTATTTCATATTGGAAAATTACACGATGAAAAACAGGAGCTTTCAAAAGATTTGGGGGTGTTATTCAGTAAATTCCGGACAAGAAAAAAAGATTTTGTTTGTTGTTGACAACAAAAAGTTATTTAACATACAAACACTCCATTTTTACTTGCATTAAAACACATATATAAACGTCCTTGTAAAAATGCCATGAATGTAGGCTTTCTGAAATATTTTCATTAAAGAAAATAGAATACACCATCTGAAGTCTAACTAAGTTTATTTCTTGCACTAGGTCTTTGGTCTGACTTCCAAGGGAAGATTTGAGATGGCATTTTTACAGAATAAGAACAGTGAAAAATTACCCAGAACTCCTCCTAATATGTGCCACTGTAGCTTTAACATCATTCCAGGTTATCGCTAAGTCATGTGACTGG
Organism: Protopterus annectens; assembly: GCF_019279795.1. Classification (NCBI taxonomy): domain Eukaryota; kingdom Metazoa; phylum Chordata; order Ceratodontiformes; family Protopteridae; genus Protopterus; species Protopterus annectens. The sequence goes on from NC_056734.1 coordinate 535,008,995, forward strand.
GACTTTGGGTTTAACATTTCATGTGAGGGGTAGTACCTTAGGAGTGTTGTACCCCCTTCCCTTTTGCTAGAGAGCACTGCTAGTCGTACCTATCAACCTCTTAGTGCAAGAAATCTGGACGAAGCTTGACAAAATGGGAGAACAAAAGCCCAAAAATATGGACAGATTTTAAATATTGCTCTTATAAACTTAAAAATTTGCTGGAGTAACAGGGATTGTGTTACCATATATTTTCTGAAGGATTTGAAGTCTGAAACTCAAATGTACGTCATTGTTTGGTGACTTCAATCCGTAGATCATGCCAGTAATTTGCCAGAATACCACAAATTTTATGAGGAATAGACCAAAAATATGAGGCAGAAATCTGGGCGTTCTGCAAAAATCTGGACAGTTGAGAGGTATGAGTGCCACTGTTGGAAATCTAATCAAAATGCCTGCCATGGGGATAGAGACCACAGCCTTCTTATCTGCTTGGTATTAGCAGGTGAAAGTGCTTCCTGTTCAACCACTTACACTTCTGCTCATATCGTAATTTATACTTCTGGAGGTTATGGAAATGACTTGTATACAGTTTAATGCTTAACTTGTAATACTGTACTGTTTATTCCTTTTTTTTTTTTTAGCTGCAACACAAAATATAGACATTTCTATACTCTTGTACTGCCTGATTTTTTTATTTTATTAATTGTAGCTTCTGCCTGAAAGCATTTGGCAACATCTCATAACTATTTTCCTCACAATTATGAATGATTTTCCCCGAGCTATGAAATAAGACTGGAGTGTTTGCCTATAAACATATTCCAAATATCTTTTCCACACTCTTGTCTCTTGTGTCCTCTTCTCAGGATCTTGACTTTTAAATAATTGCCCCGTTTTTGAATCCTTTCTGTGAGTAAAACGCTATTTCTTTCAGAAGAACACTGAAAGAGCCAGTTTATTTTTTTCTGTTTTCTGTTCTATATTGCTCATTTTCAGGGACCTTGAAAGTGTCCTTTATATTTTCGCTGCCAGAACTGAAGTAGGGTTAGCATTGTTACTGCAGCGCACGTCATCATTTTTTTCCTTGAATAGTCTACAGTGTTGTCTGCACTATTGACAATTTTAATAGGGTGGGCTGACATTTTCTGCTTACAGAAAATGTGAGGCATTTTTTGCAGAGTGCACAGTTTATTCATTTATCATCCTTTTCTTTCAGTACTTCCTTACACAACTACATCTCTTACTTGATGACTTGTTTGCTCTATTTCTGTAATGAGTCCTGTATAATTAAGGTGAAACATACGTATTCTAGCATCCTTCAGAAAAGAAAATGTGTGTGTGAGTGCTTGAATGCACACACACACACACACACACACACACACACACACACACACACACACACACACACACACACACAAAAAACATATGCATGTAAGGCAGATGTACACCTTCTCAGGGTGCCTGCACACCATATTGCCCACGACTAAGTTACTCACCTGTTGAATTATGATTTATATTTAGCAGATTTTGTTATAAAGATTGTTAAATTTCTTATTTGTTCAGAAGAGTACTGTATATTTTGCTGTTATATTAAATTGGCTCCTGTAAGCTGTTTTCCAGCCATGTTAATATACTAACTCCTAGGTCAGGTCTATGTCAGAGTATGAGAGAGAGAGAGATTTTTTTGTGGTACTTAAAGATATCTGCTCTGAAATAGAATGACAACAGTATTAATATATTTACAAACACAAGAGTGCGAGGGCCTTTGTTTATGGAGTATTGAAGACTCCTCACAAAAACATGATTCTTTGACACAATTTAGTTCTGTGTGCATTAACTTTCAGTTATGTGGCATTATTATTAGTTCTCACTTTTAGAATTTTGGACCTGTGGGGATAATAGAAAATATATTACACATTTTTTGGACTTTTGGATTTAGTCAATGATTTCTTGCTGATATGCAATAAAGGTTCATTACTATTCAGAAGCAAGTGCACTAACTGGGGTAGCCCAACCAGCATGCCTTTTGTAAATCGGAATGTACTAATATAAAAAAAGGCTGGCCACTGAAGTACCTTTAAGCCTGTGTCATTCACTGGATTGCCAACTGGCTCACAGGATGTAAGAAATCAAAATGGGGGAAGTTTCCTCCACAAAGAGACCAGTCAGTAGTGGAGTCCCTCAGGGTTCTGTGCTGGGACCTCTCCTGTTTGGCATCTACTTTTCTGAAGTAATAGCCAGTACCAGGGTTCTGGCTGACTAAGTTTGCAGATGACTGCAAGCTAGGAAAAATCACTGAATCCCCAAATGGCTTATCCATCCTGCAGGTAGGTTTGTCCCAAATAAATAACTGAAAAAAATCATGGACTGAAACCAAATGCCAAAAATTGCATAATCATGTCATTTAGGAAGTTGTCTACCCCAGGGAACTTCCACATTGACAGTACACCCCTAAAAGTTGACCCACTTGTTTGTGAACAGTGACCTAAAGTTTGACCAACATGCGTCCATTGTTGTAAGAAAGTCCTTCTATATTGCACAGTTTATAAACCAAGCTTTCTAGATTTAGGGATGTCATTGCCTCCCTTAACTCAACCCTCATTAGGCCAATCATTGTGTATAATACCTGCTTTGGCATGTATCTGTCCAGACACACACATAACAATTGGAACATCCATTGAGATGTCTTACTAAGAGGTTGCAGCCCCTAAACAAAATGTCCTATGTGGACCAACTCAAAGCCCTGCCACTTTAGTCTGTGTCCTACCGCCTGCTAAGAGATGACCTATGTCTTCCATACAAGGCAGGCTCCGACCCAGTACTGATGGATTTACTGTGCATCACGTATTAAATGTTTATGTACAAAGTTGCTCCGAACTGGATAACAATTGTATTTTTAATTTAATCAGCAGATCTTCAACCAGTGAGAGAGAGAGAAACCATTTTTGCATTTTGAACTGCTCCATAATTTCATAAAGTAAGTCGTAAACGTTTTTGGTCTTTGGAGCAGCAGTTTTACCTGAAACGCCTTTAAGTTTGTAGTTGTGTTCAGTAGTATAGTGTTTTAAAAAAGTTAAAATATTTTACTGTGACAGTTTGTTGGGCTTGTTTTAAATGTTGTACTTGTCACACTCAAAAATGCTTTTTACCTAGTTTTTGACAAGGATAAAATAAAACAGAACTGAAATGTTCCTTTCTAGATTAGTCCGCTTGTCATGTTTTCCTAGTAATATTATAAATAAATAATTGTGTCTTGAGTACACCTCATCACAATGTAGTAATAAAAACCTTTTTCCTTGGCTAGAGCCAATTTCCCCCCTCATAATATTGTATGTAAATGTTTGTGTCTTGGGTAGAGCAGACCCCTCCCCATGGTACACCAGAGTCTCCCACCTTATATTACTGTCATTTTATTTTGCATCTTGCTTAGCTCCCCCATTCTTTCATATCATAGTGCTATTAAATGCTTATCCTTTTCTGGATCCCACCTTCAGTACTCAGTTAACCCCTAGCTACAACTTGTAATTAATTGTTTGCACTTTTGGCTGACCCCCACATTCCACATTGTAAGATTATAATTAAATGCTTGTACTTTAGGTAGATCCAGCCATCTTCCTTGTAATTATTGCCATTAAATGCTTGTGTTGTGGGTAAACTCCCATCTCTCCCTTGTAAATAAATGCTTGTGCGGATATCTGGAGCTACCTCCAGCTTCCAATATTGTAATTAAGTACTTATCTCTGAAGTAAACCCCCACCTTACCCTCATAGTAGTGTAATTAAATGCATGTGTCATGGGTATACCTTATGTCCCCATTGTTGTATCGTGATTAGATGTTTGTGTCTTTCATAGACCTCACCTCTCCCTTGTAATGTTGTAATAAAATGCAGTTACTTTCTGAAGATCTCCACCACCCTTTAATGTAATAATTAAACGCATACTTTCTATAGAACTCCACTGTCCTTTAATGTTATAATTAAATGCATGTACTTTCAGTAGACCTACATCCCCCCTTTAATGTTCTAATTAAATGCATTTACTTTCAGTAGACCTCCACCCCCTTTAAAGTCATAATAAATGCATGTTTGTTTCGTAGACCTCCAACCCCTTAAATGTTATAATTAAACGCATGTACTTTGGGTAGACCTCCACACACCCCCCTTTAAACTTATAATTAAACACATGTACTTTTGGTGGTCCTTCACCCCCCCTTAATGTCATAACCTAACATCCCTTAGACATATAGTTTCGGTAGACCTCCACCTCCCTTAATGTTAAAATTAAAAGCAGCATCCAACCCTTTAAATGTTGTAATTAAACGCATGGACTTTTGGTAGATCTCCACTCCACTTTACTGTTATAATTAAGTGTATTTACTTTTGGTAGACCTCTACCCCCCTTTAATGTTATAATTAAACACATGTACTTTCGGTAGACCTCCAAACCACCCCTTTAATGTTATTAAATGCATGTACTTTCAGTAGACCTCTACCTCCCTTTAATGTTAGAATGAAGTGTATTTACTTTTGGTAGTCCTTCACCCACCTGTAATGTCATAATTAAATGTGTGTACTTTCAGTAGACCTCCACCCCCCCCCCATTAATGTTATAATTGAAAGCAACCTCCAACCCCTTAAATATTATAATTAAAAGCATGTACTTCCAGTACACTTCCACCCACTCTTAATGTTATAATTAAATGCATGAAAGTACACACATTTAATTATGACATTACAGGTGGGTGAAGGACCCAGTTTGGCTTTGTCAAAGGCAGATCATGCCTTTTAAACTTGGTTGACTTTTTCGAAACAGTCACCAAGGCCATTGACGAGGGAAAGGCAGTCCATACAGCCTACCTAGACCTGGCGAAGGCTTTTGATACAATACCTCACTCGGGTATCATTGAAAAAGTCATCAACTTAAATGTAAACCCATACATTACAAGATGGGTTGCAAACTGGCTGAGTGACAGAACCCACAGGGTCAGAGTTGCTGGCGCCATGTCAGACTCAAAGCCTGTCACAAGTGGTGTCCCACAGGGCTCAGTCCTGGGCCCACTCTTGTTTGGCATCTACTTTTCTGAAGAACAAGCAAACACAGGAGGGTTATGGCTGACAAAGTTTGCAGATGACTGCAAACTGGGCGCCGTAGTTGAAAACACATCCAACACAGATATCCTTCAGAAGAGTCTCACAGAAACGGATAACTGGTGCCAGAGCCATGGCCTAAAGTTAAATGCCAAGAAATGCATAGTCATACCCTTCGGGAAAAATAAGGTTACCCCTAGCTACCATATAGGTGGCAATCTCCTGAACACAGAAGAAGTTATTAGGGACCTGGGAACCCAGGTTGACAGTAGCCTTTCATTCGACACTCATATTGCTAAAGTAGTTAGGAAGACCTTCTACATTGCCCACCTTATCATGAAGGGATTCACATCTAGATCAAGGGAAGTCATAGTCTGCCTATACTCATCACTCATCAGACCAATGATCGAGTACAGTGCGCCATTCGCAATGTATCTGACCCGACACTTGCAGCAGCTGGAGAGGCCACAAAAGTTCCTCACCAAAAGGATAAAGGGTCTCAAAAATCTGTCTTATGCTGCCCGACTGAAAGAACTCCAGTTATATTCAGTTGCTTACCGCTTGCTCAGAGGTGACCTATGCCTGACATACAAGGCCATGTCAAACCCAGATTTGATGAACATGCTTCATCTCAAAAAATCTAGATCCCTCAGAGCCACAAGGGCGGGAGACTTAAACTTCGACACGGTTATTAATAGGACGTGCTGGAGGGATAGATTCATCACCCAAAGACTCCCTATGCTGTGGAACAAAATCCCGGTTTATGTGAGGCAGAGCACCTCGCTGGCCTTGTTCAAGAGGAATCTTGACCAATGGATGGGAGATCGCAGATACACCCCAGGGGTTACCTCAGTGTCACTGCTCGACAGAGGCACAGCAAAATAATGGGCATAGTTTCTCCAAACTAAAGGGGTGGCGTAAGCCACAAAACTATGGGCTAGGCTTATAAATGCCCTTGGGCAGATAGCCTAGTATGAACCTATGAACCTATGTACTTTCGGTAAACTTCCAGCCCCCATTAATGTTATAATTAAATGCATGTACTTTCTGTTGACTTCCAGCCCCCTTTAATGTTATAATTAAATGCATGTACTTTGGGTAGACCTCCAACCCACCACCTTAATGTTATAATTAAACGCATGTACTTTTGGTAGCTCTCCACTCCACTTTAGTATTATAATTAAGTGTATTTACTTTTGGCAGACTTCCACCCCCCCTTGAATGCTGTAATTAAATGCATGTACTTTCAGTAGACCTCCACCCCCCCCCCCCAATGTCATAATTAAACACATGTGCTTTCGGTAGATCTCCATCCTCCTTTAATGTTATAGTTAAACGTATGTACTCTCAGTAGACCTCCACGCACCCCCCCCTCATTAATGTTGGTATTAAATGTATTTATTTTCGGTAGACCTCCAACCCCCATCAGTGTTATAGTTAAACACACATACTTTCAGTAGACCTCCAACCCCTTTGGTGTTATAATTGAATGCGTGTACTTTCAGTAGACTTCCACCCAGCTTTAATGTTATAATTAAATGCATGTAGTTTTTGTGGACCTCCCCCCCTCCCCCCTCCTTTTTAATGTTATAATTAAACGGATGTACTTTTGGTTCGGTACATCTCAGCTGCGTTGGTGCAGCGGTTAGCATTGTCGCCTCACAGCAACAGGTTCTCTCTTTTGCTTCTCAGCTGGAGGGCCTTCTGTGTGGAGTCTGCGTGTCCTCCCTGCGGTTGAGTGACATTTAAAGACATGCAGGTAGGTGCGTGCATGAATGGGTGTGCCTTCTTTGAAGGTTGGGTGTCGGGCTGGCAAGTCGGCACTGTAAATAAAACCCACTGCCAATCATTAGCAGACCGGAGTTCTGCTGTGGTGACCCCTAACCGGGAAAAGCCGAAAGACAAGACATTCGGTACATCTCCACTCCACTTTAATGTTATAGTTAAATGCATGTATTTTCAGTGAACCTCCACCCCCCCCCCTTTAATCTTCTAATTAAATGCATTTACTTTCATTAGACCTCCACCCCCTTAATGTTCTAATTAAATGCATTTCAGTAGACCTCCACCTCTAAGGTCATAGTAAAACGCATGTAGTTTCAGTAAACTTCCAACCCCCTTAATGTTCTAATTAAACGCATCTAATTTTGGTAGATCTCCACACCACTTTAATGTTATAGTTAAACGCATGTGCTTTCGGTAAACCTCCAACCCCTTTAATGTTATAATTAAATGCATGTACTTTCGGTAGACCTCCACCCACCTTTAATTTTATAATTAAACACATGTACTTTCAGTAGACCTCCACCCTCCCCCTTTAATGTTATAATTAAATGCATGTATTTTCAGTAGAGCTCCACCCCCCTGTTAATGTTATCTTTCACCTTGATTATCACCTCTGCTCTGTCCATACTAAAATTATGTTGTTTGTTCATTGAGTTGACCCTAACCTTGTCCCTTGTACTGTTGCAATCAAATGGTTATGTCTTGAGTAGGCCCTGTCATAAAATTGTAATTAAATGCTTGTACACTGCATAACCCCAAAATAACTTCCCACGTGTAAAACTGTAATGAAATGCTTTTGCCTGGGATTTCCCTTCTCCCAGTTCTGAGACCCCGTGCGTAAATGTGTACAGTGCTTGTCTGTAAGATCACCCCCTACCATATCCCAGTCCTTTGTTTCAAATAAAATGCACTTCTCCCTGTGTTGGCTTCTTTCCCAGATTTATGATTCAAGCTCTACTGTAAATAAAATGCTTGTATCTCCTGTAGTTCACCCCACCTTTATCCCTGACCCCAGCTGTTAAATAGTTTTGTGTAAGGGTGAAGAGTGAATCCTTCAGTTATACTTTGCTTCACTTCACTGCTACTGAATGAATCATCCCATTATACTTCTGGAGCTCATTATGGTCTCCTTTACGTTTTGTTTACCTGGCATGAGGTACTTACATGATATAACTGCCCCTGCACAAGATAATCTGACACAGTGAAGGGAACCAACAGCAGAATTAACTACCAGTAGTACATCGTCCACCACTCCTCCACACCGTACCTTTCATAGAAGTAACACCGAAGACTTTGCTGTACGAATGGACAATATCCCATGGCAGCTAGAGCTGGAACATTTTGCTGTGCAGCATAATAACATGGCATCCAGCAGGACCTGATGTACCTTTCTATTGCTGAAGAATTAGTACTTAATGGTTTAATGGTGTTTAGCATTTCCCTATGCTGTGTTGTATATTTTGATAAGCTAAGGTGGAAGTGCTTTCTACTTTCAGCATCATTCAGTATAGTGGTGTTTGAGTGGCATACTCCCCTCCTCTAAGTTACTGCATAACAGAATGAGATGTTAGACTCAACCATTGTGCCAGAAAACCAAGTCTTCAGAACTATAGCCACCTTGCCTAAGTTTATTTAAGTACACTGAAAACTGGGTGGGGTGTTTTTGTACCTGTTCTGCCTGCCCATATCTGTCTGCATGATGTACACCAGTAATACTTTGTCACGTAATTTCATGCTGATGCACTCTTCGGAAGAAGTGAGGAAAATCTGCTGTGTCAGCCATACTAAGGAGACCGTAATCAGTGTTGTACAAGATACGGCTGTGTCCCCTATCGAACAAAACATGTATAATTCCTTCCACTTAATGTGTATGTCATGAAGATAGGAGTTCAATTCCCACAACCCATATTTCTGAGCAGATCACTTTACCAATGAAAAGCAGCTGAGTCACTTCTGAAGGATGAAATTGATTGTAATAAATACTCTCATTTGTAGGTTTTGTCATTGTTAAAACTATTTTGCGCCCTCATAAGTTACTACAACTAGTAGGCCAGGCCTATTTCATCATTTTCATTCCCATTACTAACTCCTCAAGTCAGTGAGTACTGTGTGCTGTCAAGTGAATATTCTCTGTAGTCAGTACTATGTTATGCTGCATTGCCTCTTACTTGTTCCACCCCTCTAGTCTGCTTCAGTCCATTACATGTTCCTAGCATGAGTATATTAAGCACATGTTTGCACGATCTTGGCAAAATCATTGTGTTGGAAAAGTCTGTCACCCTCTGGTTCAGGGTATTTGATAACAATATGAAGAAACATTCTCACCAAAATCATTATTCTAAACATAACTCCTAAAGTTAAGATATAGAGAATTATCATTGGATTGATGATCATAGCCAGCTTATTACGCATTTGTTTCAAAACTTGAGAGGTGAATTCTTGGCATCCATTTTGAGAACACATAATAATGGGTTATGAGTGGAGACCAAATCATTATTCTTTATAGGGCATGGACATTTGTCCGCTCCATGTACTACTAGTTATAGAAGAAAAAATACGCTAAGTGTTTTGCTGACTTTCAGGACAATAAAACCCTTAGTGAGCACTGCCAAAAAGACAGCATAACACACTTTCTTATTTTACAAAGAAAGTCAGGAACAGATCATTGCTGGGACAGTAGGCAGAAAGAAAGCTGCTTTTAGTTCTGCCACTATCATTTGCTGCCCAGTACTGTCAGGTTTAACTGCCTAGAAGCAGGAGGTGCTTAACATTTAAGATCTGCTCTCATGCTATAGAAGTGCTTAACTGATGTGTCTTTTTCCAGAAATTGGAGCATAATCACCACTCTCTATGTAGTACACAAGTATTAAATTTAGACATTTGATTTCCTCCCTAGTAAATTATGTCTTTTTCTTTGTATCTCTGGAGGAGGGGATACATTCCATTATGAACGTTCCTACATAATCTCAGTTAAGAGTTTCTAAATCCTTGTGTAGAAAAAAATCATTGCAGACAGACTTCTTTGCAGTTGTCTGACAGAACACTGTGTTACCTTTGCTGTTGCCACTTTGTCTGCCTCACTGTTTGTAGGATGTTAACTCATCTGCTTGAGAAAATGCCATCAGCAAAATAGATTTTGCACTTGAAAAGAATTCATGTTATCATGCAATGACATCTGAGGGTCACCCAGTCTGCCAGTTAAATGCTAAGGGGATGAAATTCTTTGCACAGGGTGTATTACTCCCAACTGCTAGAAGTATCTTTGACTCTCATAAAACATCTTTATTATCTATTATGTTTTATGCGGTGTCTGCATCAAGTTCACTTTGGAATTTGATAGCATGATCATCATTGTATTCCTAAGTGTTGAGGCTTTGTAAATGGATATGCAATGTAACGTTGCTGTGCCATGCTGTGCCCTAACAAAAGTAGCACTATAGTGCAGCAGAAATACTGTTTGGGGATGGGGGGAATTACATTTAGTGTGTACTGAAATTAAAGTCTTTTATTAAGTTAACTCTTCATTTTAAGGAAATTAGTGGATTAGATGCATTATGTTTTTGTGTCAGTAATACATAGCTGCCTGCTCAGTTTAGTGCAGAACTGTTCCAGGTTTCCCTGCAAGAAGTCAGAGCACAGCACTTTTAGACTGTAAATCTAATGATTAAACTCAACAAAGGACATAATAATAATTTTTTGATCTCCACTTCAGTTAAATTTGCTGACTTCATACCTGCACAACCACAAGCTGAAAAATGAAAGATCCTGTAAAGATTACGAATAATAGTAATAATAATAAAATGTTCAAATGTAATGTAGCACTGCACTACAGCAGTCAAATATAGGAATATTCATCAGCTGTTTCATTCAGGGAGTTGATATCGGAGTATGGAAAGATTGCATTATGCAGGAGACTTTTCTTGAATGGTAATTTCCCTTATTATTTGCATTACATTAATCCACAGTTTGTAGCTGCACCTTATCTTAGTTTATGAAAAATTATGATTGAAGCCTTTTCGTGTAGTTTTTTTTTCTTCTTAATTTCTGAGACTCTGGTATAATGAACACTGATAAAAGGTTGTTTAAGTGTATGAAGATGTAATACACTGCAGGTTTTTACTAGTATAAGACAAAGTTTCTGATTCATATAGGGACATAATTTTGATAGAATAGTTGTATTGATATTGAAATTATCATGGTAATGCGATGGAGTATTTTTTGGTTGAAATGATTGTAAGCCACATAACCCAGATAGTGACAGGACAGCTTAGTGATCTGATTTGTTAGAAAACTGTTTCATCAAACTCAAGTGGCAAGGATAAATTCATTTAAACCAGGGATGAAATGTCCCTTTCTCTCAATATTACCACAACTTGAAATATCCTTTTCTTCAGTGGGCAGCAACCTCAGGAATGATCATGTGTTACTGAAGGTTTTGGTGATATGAGGTTCCCCTTTTCCACTTGCAAAGGTACCTCATTTCTGCTGCCTCTCCATGATGTCATTCTTTTATTCACTATCCAGAGCTGGAGAGAGGAACCTACTGATGTTCATCGTGTTACCCTGCTGCAGTCATCACACTTGGGTTATCCTGCCGTCAGGCAGTCCCGCAGTTGGCCCGAATTCCAAAGTCTTGGTCTGGCGTCGGTTGCTGTCGCTTCTTCCCTGATGTCAGTGCACCAGGGGTATATAAGAGGCATCCAACGCCATTTTCTTCAGTCTTTCTTGCCCCAGATGTCAGGTGCCCCCAAAAGGTAGGCAAAAAAAAAAGTATATATATATATTTATATATATATATATATATATATATATATATATATATATATAGATATATATATATATATATATATATATATATATATACATATTGCTATATAAAAAATAAAACAAAACCCTAAGGTACAAGCAAATACACCACAGAGGTAGAATAGGATAAAGTGGTAGAGATAAGTTCAGCTAGTTCAGAGTTGAGGGAGGTAACCTGGACTGCAGCAGGGTGAACACTCGAACATCTACATTTATGGTAGGTACAAAACTGTACTATGTTCATTGTGTTACCCTGCTGCAGTCATCACACTTGGGTTGAATCCCAAAGCTAAGGAGGGGAGGTGGAGTCAAACAGGGTTAGAAGAAGCTAGTAGGCCCTGCAAAACTGCAGTGGCAAAACCAGCTCTAGTCTTAGAGTAAAGAGGTAAGTGATAGTGTTTGGTGAAGGTGTGCACTGAACTCCAAGTAGCAGCTTCCAGAATATCCTTGGTTGGCACTCCCCTGAGAAAGGCTGCTGATGTAGCTGTAGCTCTGGTGGAGTGGGACCTAATGTTAGCAGGTACTGGTTTCCCATGATGTGTGTAGCAGAAACGTATGCAATGTCCTATCCATTTAGAAATGGTCTGCTTTGAGATAGCTACATTTATGGTAGGTACAAAACTGTACTTTTTCCAGGACAACACCATAGTATACTTAAACTCTTCCACCTGAGGTGGCTACTTCCTCATCACCTGGAGAGAGGAACCCACTCTTTTACAGGGGAGAACCATGACCTCTAATTTGGAGTTGGTTATTTCTATCCCATTTGTTTCATACTTTGTACTGAATTATGCCAGTGCATGCTGGAGATCAGTCTCACATGACACCAAGAGGACAACATCCTCTACAAAATGACAAAATTGCTGCACTGATGTTCCCAAGACTGGATAATGTCCACACTTAGTCTACACCTTGATTACCTGTCTTTGTATATCACAAATAAAGGAGGGAGACAACATAAAACCTTGCTGAAGTCCTACTTTCAACTTAAGGCAGAGAATGCAGACATAACGTTCATTGTTGAAATACAGCAGCCATGTAGTATCTACACCGGTCCTGCCAATATTGTTATAGTTCATGGTCATATGCAAGAGAGAACCGTGATCTTTGATTTGGAATTGCTTTAGTGTTGCTTATTTTCATCCCACTTACTTCTTACTCGCAGTGAATTATGCCAGTTCATGCAGGACATCACAGTCGCATGACTCTACAAGGACATCATCTGCAAATGACAAAAATGCTACACTCACATCCCCAAACTGGATAGTGTCCCGACACTCACAGCACCTTGATATCCTGTCCATGAAAATCATAAACAAGAGATAGTTAAAACAAAACCTCACTGCCGTCCTGTTCCTACCTAAAACTTATTCACGTTGCTCCAGGAATTCACTATTATTACAGTAATACCAGCAGACAAGAGTCAGTGCTGTCAGCTAAAGTAACTTGCTTTTCTTTAATTTATGAAGGAGAGTCCCTGTTAAAGTGCCCAACTGGTGGCCATTAGCATAAAAGTAATTCTGTAAAAATATTTTTTTTTTGAAATTATATGTAGTACTATTATTTCTTGGTATGTTTTATAGTAGTCTGTAAGACAACCTTTATAATCCAGACTATTTTGTATGGTATATTAGGAGTGGAAGTGAAAACATCACTCCATCCATTTTTTAACCACTTGGCTTTATTAGGGTTGCAGCTGTAGAATTTTGAACAGGGTTTATGAAACTTCCTTATCCCCAGCAAGAGTCTAGAGCTCAGCTTGTGGGATTATGAGACATTCCCACTCAATGTGAGAAGTATAATACCTGCAGCATGTCCTAAGTCTGTCTTAGTACTACCTTCCAGTAGACAATGCCTGATGCAGCTCTAGTTGGAAGTTCCCAAGAGGCCTCTTCCCAGTGGAATGTGCCTAATGACTCCAGTGTGAGATGCCCAAGAAGCCCCCATCAAGTGGCTGCACCTTGGTTTCCAGGTGCCTCCTCCCAGAAGGACGTGTCAAGTAACTCCAGTGGGATATGTCCAAGGACTCTCCTACCATTGGTGTGTGCCCGAAATAACTCCAGTGAGAGTTGCCCAGAGGCATCCTACCATGTTGTTCACACCAGTTTAGCTGCCTCATCTCAGCTCCAGAGTAGTGACTGTACTTAAAAATCCTGCCAGGCAGGGTAGCCTTTCAATGTTGCTCTCTCTCTCTCTCTTTCTGAGAGGAACATCATCTGTACTGATCCTATCTGTGACTTTATTGCTTTGGTTGGTACCCAAAGCTCATGACTAATAATGCTGTAGACTGGCCTATAAATTGAGGTTTATCCTTTAACTAGGTTCTCATTTCACTTTGCGAGTTTGTACAGTATGTGCAGTGCTACTGCTATAGTGTCCATGTAGTTGGTAAGGAGTTCCACCTTCACTCTTAAAGAAGATACAGGATATTTAAAGTCCCCATCATCTTTAGAGAGCAGTCTGCTGTTTTCTAGGAATGAACCCTGGCCATTTATTTGGAGGTGCTGATGATCATCCCAACAGTTTCATAGTTAGCAGCAAACCACACCAGAACATGCTGGATTTCACAATCACTTGAAGCTACATCATATGCAAACAGTCCTTACATCCCAAACTGGATACTCCCTAGACCTTGACTGCTGCTTGAATCTTGTCCATGAAAATCACACAGAAATGTGAGGCATGAAACAGCAGTAATGGAGCCCTACACCCGTCTTGAACACATCTAACTTAAAGCAGATTGAATGCAGACAGGATTCTGGGTTCTCAGAAAGAGGAGAAATTGTATGCAGCATTGACTCTGCTATTTCTTTCTTTTACAGCAAGACATTCTAGGGTGTGGAGCCACATGCCTTCTTTAGGTCTTCAAAATATATGTAACATTATTTTCAAAACCCACAACTCTCTGGCTGTCTGTCTAGTGACTCATTTGAGAATGTGTCACACAATTATGATCACATGCGAGTAAAAGCTTCTTAGCGTGAACAGCACAGCATTTAGATGTAAAAACACACATGAGAAAAGCATTTTTTTTCTTGCATGGGGACCAAGCTCCACTGCACCCTCTGATGTGGAGTTCTGTACCCCCTGTGATGATCTGAGGTATTGCCAGTCATGCCAGGAGAAGTACGGCAGTGGATGTGTAACATATGCCAGCATAAACTAGGTGGAGCTTTGTAAAGAATTATATGTCATCTGTGTATCAAACTGATTTATACAGATGCTTTTGTTTAAAAATGTGTTTGTAAAGTTGTTTGTGCTAAAAATGTATCAGCAGTGTGCCCTGCTGGAAAGAAAAGAAATATATTATTGTATTTGAATTAAATATATATGTTTTAATAGTTGATACTGGAAGAGAAGAGGTTAATCACAATCCAACTGCAGCAAATTTTTAAAAAATAGCTGAAATTAAATTAGGCCATAAAGACTGTATCTTACAGTTTTGATTGCAGAGAGAGATGAAATGTCTGAGAAGCCTGGCTTAGTAGCTCTGTAGGAGGAGTAGAAGTGTTAAAATGGTTTTATGACTTCCAGGAACAGCAGCAGATCTGAGCAAAGCTCTGTCTGTGTGTATGGTAACATAAGGGTGCAAAGTCCTGATAGTTTCTAGCAATGGGGGTTACATGGGAACCAGAAGTCAGATGACCAGATGTATGCGATGTCATTCTGTACAGAAATAATGTTTTAATATTAAATGAGACTGACGTCTCGGGAGCACTCTGTTTTTGAAACCTAACCAAGAAGGAAAACCAGTCACCTACTTCATCTTGCCTTGCACTAGTAAGTGACCAGGGACTAGTACTGTTTAGATTAGTCAGGAAAATATAGTGAGAATAGTTGAGGTTTGTTTTTCAGTAACTGTGTGAATCTTTCCAGCTGTGCTGCTTTTAATATTTCCTGTGACTGAAACTCTGGTGTTGTAAGTAGATATTTAGTATTTTCTTTTTCTTTTATTGTTTATTATTAAATATAATTAAACATCTCATTGTAGCTGTTCCTTTTAAAAAAGTTTTGAGAGCATTTGCATATATTTGATGATAACTTTGGCCACTCCTGAAAGTCTTGCTGTTTGGTCAACATTATCATTTGTATTAATATTAACTTCACTCAGCATAACTGGATACCCTTTTAAGACCCTTATAGTAACTGACTGGTTGCAGTGAATGTACCTTATAGTCTGAACAAAATTGGTAGAGTGGGTAATCTGTGGTAGCCTTTCCCAGGTGTGTGTGTGTGTGTGTGTCTGAAAATTAAATCTCAGACTGTGTGTGTCAGCTACAGGGAGCAGGGACACAGAGCAATGGTTTCACAAAGAGGGGGCTGAACACATTTGTGTCAGTGGAAAACCTTACTGGGGACCTGGGAAAAGACAGATATAGAGAAATCCAGACCCAAGGCTGACTGTGTTCCCTATGTGCTCTTAAGGGAAATTGTGTTTTGATCCAGAGAGGTCTGCATCTGGAAATACTGATTGTATCCATTTGTATTACAAGTGAACGTCCCCCTCTAGTGTCAGTGGTGAGGATTCAGGCCCCTTGGTTACTGGCCCAGAGTAGGGACGTTAACTCCCTCCACCCCCAATCAACATTTCTTATATTAACCAACTCCAGGCAGGGTCTAATCCTTAAGGGGAAATAGAAAATCATGGTAAAATGTCAGTTTGACCTTCCAGGTAAAAGCCAGGCAGTGATACACTATTGACTGCATAAGTGAGTGTCAAACATTAGTGGTAAATGGACAAGCCTGGGTCCTGCCTATCCATTGATTATGCAAGAACTAAGAGTTGGTCCCTTGTTTCTTTACCAGAACAGAATGCCCACTGCTGCTGCTCCTGAATTAGAGGTTTCAGGATTGAATGCAGTCTCATTTTCAGCGTTCTGATGCAGATGATCCCAAGTAAACTGAAGAGCATGATCCCTATGCACTTGTAACATATCCTCCATACCCTGTGTACTTGGAACATATTCCACTAACCCTTCTTAAAAATAGAAACCACGATCCTACTTTAACAATACAGAGGTATTGACCTAGTCTCCATATAACTTTGAAAAGACAATATCCTGTGACTTAATTTCTGTCTGTATATCAACCACTCCTGCAGCATTGTGACAGCAAAACATTTTAATTATCAGAGTGACTTCATGCACACTAATGGATCCATTCCTATATTTTGTTATGGAACTGCCTTCTCAGATGAGAACAGCCTCCAGATTCAAAATTTCTTTAGATTAATGCTTTCACTTCTTGACAGTGTCCCTAGATGAGCTCAGCATTTTTCGACCCATGCTGAGAACAGCCCAAACAGTGTTATGTATTCTTCTTATGATTCATTTGATTGTTTGCTGTAACCTTTTTCAGACCATGTGAAAGTCATTCCCCATGGTCTCACCAAATTCCTTTCACACCAGAAACGTCACTTGTGAGAGTACTGCAATTTCTGCTTTCCTAGCTTTGTCAGTTTTAGAGATCCCCATCACTACCAACTAACACTGCTTGGGAAGGCTCTCCTTTCTTTAATGTGATGGCTTCTGCCATTATTAGTATCTACCAGCATTTCCTAGGGTTAGTTCCATGACATCACTAACTACCTTTTTGCCACAGCTGCTTTCTTTTGAACATTTGAATCTGGTCCACTCAGGTTCCTCATCCATGGTCTCTCTATGTATACAGAAGAAGCTGTTCTGGAGGTTAGAGGAGAACTCATACACATTTTGGGTTTCCCAGTTCTGTCCACCTGTCACCTTGGCTGCCCAAATGGTGATACGTTGACAGCTCAACTCCTCTATTGACCTAAGTGTCTAGAATGTGCAGCTGCAGTTCTGACGATATAACTACAAAGCAAGTCACTGACCTCTGAATTAAAGTGCTCTGGTACTGAGTACAATAGTGAGCATCATTTCCTATGATTCATAAATATCCTCGTTGCTGATGAAAATTGTGTGCTGCAGGTAGGTCATTATACTCAATCTTGAGAAAATGTGATTATGGCCACAATGAGGAAAGCCTCATTATTAGCTCATTAACATGTCTCTAGAATGCAATTTTCTAATACTAGTACCATCAGACCTGATAGCAGTAGTGTTTTCTGTGGCATCTCATGTATTGCAGTAACAGACAACCCTGTACATTCACACAAACACTGACACATCCACCTGTCAATAAGTATGCCCCACTCCAAGTCAATCAGACTTGCAGAAACACTCATCCATTCACCCACATGCATATTCCAACACACATGCACTTACACACACACACACACACACACACACACACACACACACACCCGCATTCAAACTTTCGAGTCCCTATCTAACACCCATACTGCAACCACCTAGCCAGGCAGACACACACACACACACACATATTCATTCATGTCCCTTAAGGGACTCACACATGTCTACACACAGTAGCACCCCCCCCCAAAGTCTTTGATGAACCTAATAGCAGTAGTGTTTTCTATGGCATCTCATGTATTGCAGTGACAAAGACACCCTGTACATTCACACAAACACTGACACATCCACCTGTCTATAAGTATGCCCAACTCTAAGTCAATCAGACTTGCAGAAACAATCATCCATTCACCCCCATGCATATTCCAACACACATGCACATACACACACACACACACACACACACACACACACACACACACACACACACACACACACACACAGACACACGTATTCATTCATGCCCCTTCAGGGACTCACACATGTCTACACACAGTAACACCCCCCCCCCCCAAGGTCTTTGATGAACCTGGTTCCACAGAAGCAAATGGGTGACTGCCATCTAGTATCGGTGCTCACTTTTTCTTCCAGTTGTGCAAATTTGTTCATCTGAGTGATTCCCTAAGTCACTCTGCAGTATAAATCAAGAGCTGCTAGAATTTCTGGGGGTGGCACATAGCTAATTAACATGCAGCTTGATGCTCCTCCTCATGGGAAATCTTACTGGTAGGATGATTTGAAGAATCAGAGAGGCTTACGCTAAGTAAGAAAATGGCCATGCTAAGGTTTCCCACTCATGGTAAGCCTTTCTGAATCTCAGGGATTGTGTTTGAATGCAGTCTTTGTTATGGGTAATAAATAAGCTTCAGGCAAGTTTTACGTGTATAGAATGGTTGTTAAACTAGTAATAATAATACAAAGAGCTAACCTACAATATTTAACTGTTTGGGCTGTAACGTAACATAGAAGGTTAGGAAAGTATATCAGAAAACTGCAGTAGTAGGATATTATAATTTTTGAGCAGGATTTGAGGGGACCCTTCTGTCTCCACAAAGTTTATACATGCTTGTTTTGCTTTTGTATACTTGGTAAAACTGGAAGGAATTTGTGTTTGGCAGCATAAATGTCACTTTAAGAAGTAGCATAATTTTTACCATACCTATTTTATTTGCCTTTTTTTATTTTGTTAATTGGGTAATTGAACTGATCCAAAGACCCCTTCAGCCATGACCTGGGCCAGCAGATATATACAAAATATGCATAATAGAGCAATGGCAAGAATTATTGTGCATGAATTATGTGTTAACAAAACCAAACAGAAAACAAAGTGCAACATTTTCCAAAAGTAACAGTATGAATGCATAAATAGTTTGCATATAAATGAATGACTCACAATGTTGAATGCGTAAGATTCAATAGAGTATCTATAAGATAGGAGTTATACAAATAACTAGCAGGGCAATTTTACATCAAGGAGTGGAAGCTAATAATTGTGTGAAGTTATTCCATGAAAGTCATAATTTCAAATACTAAAGAAATGGAAGCAGTAACAAATTCTAAAACACTGAGTATAGTTAACCTTAGGTCCTAAGTGTCTATAAATGTTTAATAATGTTATTGTTTATTCATACTTTTATTGTTTGGTTTTGTCACTATCTACTCCACTGAATTAATTGACAATGAATGCAATGCTTGACATCACTGACACACTCTATGGAGCTGATACTGGATTATTTTTTTATATTTACATTTGTGATGAAGAAAATAAATGCTATATATAAGATATTCCTAGTAGTTTAATACCTTCATATATTAATTAAATTTCCAGTACCTGCTTATTCTTGTCAGGGTTACTGGGAGCCAAAGCATAAAAGAAAACAACCAATGCTCAGTGCTTCAGCCAAAGTCAGCCAGTCAGGCAGAAAACGAATGCTGCTGGGTGGGAAGTCAGTATGTTGTAGTAAACATGCAGACGTACAGCATTTGACACACACATATATATTTATTTTATTGTTGGTGTTTGTTAACTGGATAATGAACCAGTCTAGGGACCCTTTTCAGCCATAACCCAAGTGACTAGGACCATGGCAATATAAAATGGTCACTATTGTCAGGGTCACATATTGTCACATCTTTAAGCTCTGTAAGGAAGGCAGGGACCCAGGTGAAAACCCCTGTGAACACAGGGAGAACATGTAGACTGCACACACAAGGCACCTTAGCCAGTAAACACCTGTGAACACAGGGAGAACATGTAGACTACACACACACACACACACACACACACACACACACACACACACACACACACACACACACACACACAAGGCGCCTTATCCTTTAAACACCTGTGAATACAGGGAGAACATGTAGACTACACACATATATGGCACCTTAGCCAGTAAACGTCTGTGAACACAAGGAGAACATGTAGACTATATACACACACAAGGCACCTTAGCCAGTAACTAAACCAGAGTGCAAAGAGCTGTAAGGCAGTAATGCTAATGTTTCTGCCACTGTGTCACCCCTAGCATATGTACAACTATTGATGTGGCCATATTCTTTTAGTGCTATAATTTGTGTGAATGGTATAGAAAGATGTTTGCTTATTCTGTAGTCTGTGTTTGTAGGAGAGGTGGTAGTATCTATGTAACACCAGATGATTTACAAAGTATTGAAATGCAGCATGATAAACTGCAAAGGTGAGCCATCATACTCCAAATGCAATCTTGCTTCAGCAAATAGGATTGTAAAAATGGTCTTACAGCTCCCAACATTAAGGAATTAGTTAGCAAAATATGCTAATGAATACTTTTATTAAAAAAAAAGAGGACTTCTTTTTGCTACCACTGGATTGTCCTCAGATTTAAAGGCTGCTGAGAGATCAAATAGGAACAGTATGGAATATTCACATTCTGGTATGGCTCCTGAGGTGTAAGGCATGATTTCTTATCCTCTGCAAAAGAATACCCAAAGCAAAATAAAAATTGAAAAGAAAACTCAAATCAGATATCCTCTGAAAGTCAACATTAACGACAGTCCCTCGTGTTTATCAGCAGGTCTAAGAGATAAGGAGTAACTACAAATAGAGGTATTTCGGTCTGAGAGGAAATCTTACCATCACTAAACTGTGAGACATCTGGAAGTGGCATGGCTAGTGATCATGGATATGGATAACAGCCAAAGCAATCAACACTTGCCCCTTGAGACAAAGATTACACAAATTCATCAAGAGATGTTTAAGATTAGTGGAATTCTACTGATCATATAGCCATTAACAACAAGAAGATACTGAAGCTTGAGGAAGCACTCCGTGATGATTCTAATGATATTGCAGACTTACAATCTTCTGATAAGACTGTTAAAGAAATTATGGCAGAACTGGATATAATACAAGATCAGCTAAAGCAAAAATTGACAGAAATGGAAGGCACTTCTCACTAAAATGTTAGGTTTACTGCAGTCCCTGAAAAAGTGGAGGATAGAGACTGTGTGTAATTTATGAAGATGACTCAGTGAATGGACTGCTATACCAGCTGAATCTGTTCTTACTGACAGCAATGATTAGACGTTCCTCGTAAGTATCTCACCAAAAATTCCAGGTCAGTATTATTTAAATTGAGTTCATATGCACAGAAAGGGAAAATATTTTTATTTATTTATTTTTTTAACAAGAAGCATCTTGCATTATCACTTATGACATAGGCAATCATACACTTATATAAATAAAAACAAACCATACTGACATTCTTAGTTGCAAGCATTTTACATCAGAGGCTGTATTAACATAATTTTAGTTATAAACATTATACATCACGTACAATCTTCCTGATTATTGTCAGTCAAACATTACATGCCTCATTCAAATCCTGTCTTCTTTTAAACCTCAGTCCTCCCTTGTATGTATTGTTCACACAGTTTTCATTTTTCCTCTGTAATTTGCTCCTACCTTTTCTAAAGATCCCAGTTCCAGTTGGTTTATCTCTGTTACTATATTCATTCCATGTAGGACAGTTTAGATTAGATTTTGATTTCTCTTTTCTAGTAATTATTTTTGGCAGCCACCATAATTGGACTCAGTAAGACGTTATTTGTGTCTAGACATTTCCAATTGTATATCATAGCTCAGAAAAATTATTTCGCTAGTTACACAAATTTGCTCACCCAGTATCTCTCATGGAGTAGTCAGCAGGGCATCTTTAAAGTCTGCCAAGTCAATACACACTCAGAAAATATGTTCCCAAGTACCTCTTTCTTCCCATCACACCTCCAACATTTGCTGCCTACCTGAGGAAAATTTTTCTTTAGTATACTTGGGGTATAAAAATGTCTATGTAAACATTTCCAAGCAAAAATTCTACATTTCTAGATTTTGTTGCATATTTGGGAGACATATATTCTCCCTATTGTTTTTTTTTGTTTGTTTTTGTCAATTGCTTATCCAGTCTGTCTTCCCAATCCTTTCCAACCTCCTCTGACTGATTTGTATAGTTATCATGCAATATTTTGTATGCTCTAATAATTATTTGTTTTTTAACAGCAGCTTCTGTTCTAGATTCTACTAAAAACTCTACCAGTACTGGTCTTTCATTTTAAGACCCCCCCCCCTATTTCTTTCTCTTTGCCTATATTCTGATATAAATCCTTGATAGTAGTGAAGGCAATCTCTAACCTGCAGTCCAAACAAATTATTGACATCTTCCCATTCTATTACCTTTCCCTCTCCAGTTATCTGTTCCCAATACCTTTGTTCCTTTGCCAGTTTCCTCCAATAAATTCCAGCTGCCTCTTGCCTGATGTCTGTATCCTTAGTTGCAGTCATCCCTATTAAAATTTCCTTTCTCCAGTTCCATGTTGGCTTAGAATACATTCTGCTACTTTATGAATATAATATTCTGCACAATTATTATGTATTATTTATTTATTTAATTATATTATTTATTTATTCAACATTTGTTTACTGGGAAAGTCCGACTTGGAACAAAGCCAATTTTCAGCGGAGGCCCAGGGAGAAATGCTCCAGACACGTCTTTGTAATGCGGGAGGAAACCTGAGTACCTGAAGAAAGCCCACATGAATGCAGGGAGGACATGGATGACTCCACAAAGAAGGCACTCCAGCCGAGAATCAAACCAGAGAACCTCTTGCTGTGAGGCAATAACGCTACAGCTGCACCACTGTGCCGTCCATTATTGTTATTCTCCTTAAAGGTCTGCATCCAAAATCCCAGTCTCTCCTTGTTTCTTGAGCTTCTCCCCTGTTTCATCATCATCCCTTTCCACTTCAAATTATAGATTTCTGCTTGTGTTTATGTATAGGAGTCTTAATTGTGTAACTCTGAAATACCCCTTTAAATTGGGCAATACCAATCTGCCTTGTTCTATTGAAAAAATCGACTTATCCTCCTCCGTCTTCCCCTCCCAGATAAAATCCTTCATCTCTTTATTAATTGCTATCCACAACTTCTCCTCTGGTCGATAAAAATATGCCCCACCTGTGTGTAAGGCTAAAGGGACTAAAAGCATTTTAACTGTTTCTACCTTATTATTTATGTCCATGTAACAGAGCTTCCATTTTCTCAGCTTTTGTATTATCTTTTGTTTAGTCTCTTCCCAAATCTCCTTAGCTGCCACACCAGAATGATTTTTTAATCCAAACTCCTAAATATCATGTCCCCATAAATATGGATATTGCTGAACCAATTTGTGTGTGGGGACATAATTTACAAATATTGCCTTTGTTTTAACTTCATAAATTTTGAATCACAAAAAGATTTGAAACTCTCTCAAAATGTGCGATAACACTGCAATTTCCTTTTCTGGTTTTATCATGTATAAAATTATAAATAGAGCCAGTTTTCCTTGACTACCTTACCAATTATATCCTTGAATTTCTGAGTCCCTTATTTTCTTTGCCAATGGTTCCAAATATAATGCAGATAACACAGAGGAAAGAAAACACCCCGACTGGTTCCTCTGCTCAAGCAGAAATTATCAGAGAGGAGCCCACCCACTTTAATATTCACCTCTGATCCCTTATATATCCTCCTAATCAACATTATAATTTTATCAGGAAATGCAAAAGCTTCTACTGCCCTGCTCATAAAGTCCCAGCTTACTCTGTTAAATGCTTTCTCTGCATCAAGACCCACCACCAACAGTGGTATTTTCTTACATTCTGCTTCCTTCTGGATCATCAGTGGTCTGTTAAGTTGTCAAATGTATGCCTTCCCTCCACAAAACTTTATTGATTCATATTTATCAATTTTGGCATGACATTTGTCATTCGTTTTGGCAATTATAGACTTAAACACTTTATAATCATGGTTTAGTATTGAAATGGGCCCATATGAAGCTGGATTTGATGGTTGTTTACCCTTTATAGGTATTACAGCTGCCACTGCTTTTTTCCAGGATGTTGGTACTTCTCCTCTTAAAATACTGTTAAAGAAAACCTTCCCTTTCTTTATCAGTTTTTTCCCTCCTAGCTTCCAGACTTCCACAGGAATACCATCTATTCCTGGGGACTTTCCTGTAGATTGGTTATACATAACCATTTTTATCTTATCTCCTCCTGTCCTGTTTGTAATTCAGCCTCATCTACCTCTCATCTTGGCATATTTAATTCTTCCATGAACATTTCCAATTGTACTTTTTCATGAGTTACATATTTCTCTGCTTTATACAAACTTTCACAGAATTTATGAAATATTTTTAATACTTCTACAAGATCTCATTAGCTTCCTTGTTATAGGCTCCCTAAGCTTGGTGACAGCCCTTTCTACTTTCTGTTTGTCTCATTGTGCTAAAAGTTTTTTGTGCTTCAGAGTTATTATCAAAAACAGTTGCTTAACAGCAGTCTTTCTAAACTAATGTATATTATCGAGGTAATCCCTTATTTCCTGTTTAGCATTCTGCAATTGCTCCTCCTTTTGTTCTGTGTGATTCCCCCTATTTTGCAATACTTTAACATGTGTCAGTCTCTCTAAATAATTATTGTAACTTCTTAACCATATTTCCCTTCTTTTATTTCCACCTTAGTTTTAAACTCCACTTTAATTTTATCCTACTCTCTAGCTATATTTTCAGAAGAAATTTTTAATTTCTCTAATAGCTCCTGAATAGTCTCCATTACCTATTCCTTAAATTATTCTCCTTTCAACAGTTAAGTGGGAAAGCACTTTTGTCTCATTTTTATTTTATTACCATGTGTTTTTATTTTAGTTATTACTGGTGCATGATCTGAAATAGTTATTAGGCGTATATCAAGATCTTCAATTAAATGCACATGTTCCTGTGAAATGCAAGTTCTGTCTAGCCTAGCTCAATTTTTGTATCTTGTTGAATAATACATAAATTAAATCCAAATTCCTAGTACTGAATTAATATCTTCCATCCCAAATATTTGCATAAATGTCTTCAAAAATCTACCCTCATTTGTTATATTTTCCCTTCTGGGCCCCCTGACACATCTTCACTGTTGCAAATCAAATTCCATTCCCCACCTATAAGCAATATTCCTTGCTGAAGCTGATTATTTCTCCCAGAATTTTCTTAAGCTCTATTATAGCAGTTGTAGGTACAACATAAATATATGCCAGTGTAATCCTCTTCCCTTACCAGTAGCCCCTTAGTATTATACATCTACTATTATTATATTTTTTATCCTCTTCTATCATTATTGGAGCTCCTCTTGCAATTAATATAAGTACTCTTCTTTTCATTTGCCCAGGTATTCTGCTGAATAACCATCCTGAAAACCTTTCTTTATCAAATTCACATGCTCACTTCTTTCCAAGTGTGTCTCCTGTAGCATAGCTATTTGCACTCTACATTTTTAATATAGTTCAGTACTCATTCTTTTTTGTATTTATCTATGAGACCATTAACATTTAAAGACATTACAGAATGCATCATTGTTTTTAAAAAGTTATTATTTCTACCTTTTATGTATAACAGCTTTTTTGTTAAATGTCTAGACAGCTTTTCTGTTACATGCATACACCGTTTGGCAGATTGATCTTTTATACAGTTGTTTCTTGTCATATCAATTTTTATTTTCTTGAAAGCCCTCAAACAAAACAACAAACACACCCCCAATACCCCCTGAAACCTATTAACTTAATAACACAAAAAACTATGTACATTTTCAAATGTTGACGCTTTACCCTCCTAATAGGAACACACATTCCAAACTGACAGCCAGACTCATAGACTTGGGTTAATGTAAAAGAAAGGTTATCCATGCTAAGATGCATGGTACAGCCTGTGCTTCTGCTAAGTACTATCTGGTTTTGCCTTATCTTTATAGCTCTCTCAGCTGGGAAAACACTTGAATTATTTCAGAAAATATTATCTCCTAGCCATATCTCTTTATCATGTTGTCTACTACAGACATGAGGACCAGATACAAAATTACTAAGGATACATTTATTTACCTGACAAAAAACTTTATAATATTCACTATTATTTTTCATTTACTTGCTTTCTCCTAAAACGTGTTACTAGATCAAGCTAAGGGTATTAATCCAGTCATTCCCCTATGCAAGAATAAAAAAGCGCACTATTTTTTCTTTTGTCATCCTCTTTTAATCAGATTTTTCTTCTTTTTTTCTACATTGCAGTGCCTACATTTCTTAAAGTTGGACAAGAAGAAAGAGAGAAGGGAGGGAAAAACAGGAGTACCTATTGCATTAGTATCACAATTACACTTAAAAATAACTGAAAAAAACTTTACTTTATAGCATGTAAATAAAATCATGCAGTATTAAAACACTGCCATTAAAAAATGTTTTACTTACAGTTAACTTTCTCCCTCCTCTTCCCCTCTCCCAAGTATTTTTCTGAAATTTAATGGCATGAAATAGGGCATATGCTTTAGAATCCCCTACAAGTTTAACAAAGTCCAAAAAAGTCCAATATTTCCAGATTGTATTGTTCTGTCAAGTTTCACACATGTAATTATTGCTTTGTAATTCCATGTTTGTTAATTTCCAAGTTCCCAAATCCTGCCTCTACTTCATTTTCAATGAACTTTCAATTCTAGTCAACTCTTGTGTGTTTTTACTTGTCTCAAGTATTTTCTGTTGAAACATTGGAAAAAGGTTTCAGTGGCACAGTCTCCCCATGGTCTTTAGAACAACAAGAAGCAGAATCTCCTTCTGCTTCATAGCTCACTTTTTGTTGGACAAACTTTTATATTTCCTTCTTAGCATGCACGTCATCAAAAAGTGAAATGATTTTTGTCCCTTCAAGGAAAAATATTCTGTAGATCACCAGGCACAGCAGCTTTAATGTAACACCTGCTTCTCAACATTCCCTGAATAATGGGATAAATGTCCTCCTCTTCTGCCTGGTGTACAATGAGTAGTCATTCTCCACACTCTACTGTTTCCCACTTTTAGTACTTTGTCCTTATGCCACAGTTTTGTCAGAATCAATTCCTTCTGCTGATAAGATTG
The DNA here is from genome assembly GCF_019279795.1 of Protopterus annectens. Lineage (NCBI taxonomy): Eukaryota > Metazoa > Chordata > Ceratodontiformes > Protopteridae > Protopterus > Protopterus annectens. Next base: position 535,036,348 of record NC_056734.1, read on the forward strand.
CATCCTTACTATTAAAGGTCTAGGTTGTTTATATTATGACATGCAGTAGCAAGCACCACACGTTGTGTGACATGGACAATGTCAGTCCTCTTATTTTTCAGGTAATAAATGTTTGCGCAAATCAATTTTTTTAAGAAGATGAGATTAAAAAAACAGCCTAATATCCATGGGAGTGTGGTGGCTAAATGCTCCCCCTGCATCCCCTAAAAGACTGCAAGGCAATTAATAACTATTTAAAGCATGCAGTGCAGGGGGCAGCAGCCCCCTTGCTGGACATGTGTGGCTTTCTTTCATTGATAAGTCAGTGTTGTCTATTAGAGTTTCCATTTATTTTATAGTTTAACCTTCTTAAACATTTCAATGAGTCAAGAAGTAAAAATTAGAATAACAATAAAAATATGCCAAACACTTAACTGACAGCCACATTGGGGTGTCAGTTAAGTTGGCACCACCCACACCTGAGTGAAGTACAGTCGTGTATCCTAATATAAAATATTGCCAGAAAATATAGGTAAATGCAACTCCATTTAAAGTTGCTTTATCCAGCATAACCCAGAATATTTTACCGAGTGGGTACAAAAACCTACACAGACAAAGAGTTAGTGCTTAAGGATCTCCAGAATAGAAAGTCTAATATTCCAAACACAAAGGCATTGGGAAAGGGTTGTCTGGTTTCCTTGAGCCAAGACAGCCCAAAGAATAGGATGTGATGAGAGAATTTGCCAGAGAAACCTTTCCCTCTCTTCAAGCAAAAAAAATAAATAAATAAAAGGAAGGGATGACAGAGGATACATGATTAATACAGATGGTAAATTGTATTTAAACTGTTGATATTCATAGACTATATATGTAGTTATCAGACAGGCCAGCCATGAAGAATATAGTATGATCACTGAGTGAACTGGCAACTGTGTGAATTGCCTTACAGCAAGTAGTAGCATCCATTGGGGGTGGGTGTAATAAGTAGAAGATATAAACACTATGGCAAAGTCATACGTACTCAAAGATTAATGATCAGTATAGACTGTAAACCTCTTCTAAGCTGTTGATTTTAACAGAAAACATTTAAATATGATATTTTCTAGCTGTGTGGGATACATTAGGGATACTGTGAGGGCAGTTCCGTGCTTGAACAGAGTTACAATAAGTGGCAACCATTTCTCTTTGGGGAGGGGGTGTGCATTTATCAGTAGAAGGAGTGAATAATATGATGAGGCATAAATGCTCTTAAAGCATGACGAGGACTCATAGATATGAATTATTTAGTTAACGATTTGTGTTTGAGCTGATGAATAGGGTGGCTAGATTAACTTTAGAGAAAAAGCTAGTAATTGAATAAGCCATTGAATTAATACAGTAATAACTAGCCCCTGTTAGAAATGGGGTTGTAGTGGAGAGCGATCACTTGGTCTACTTTTGTGGGGTGCAGGGGGCAGTGAAATAAATATTCTGGCACACTCCTTAATTTAACTAGACTAACTTTACACCATCTGAAGGAAGGTTTACTTTCAACTCGAAGTTATCACTATTATGTAACCTGGAAAACCTGCATAAATGAAAGTCACAAGAACTGCAACCTTCTGCTATATATAAGAAATTCTACAATCGTATGTGAGTCATTCATATAACAGTAGGCATTTGTTACATAATAAATAAGGTAATGCAAGGGGGTTATTGGATTTAGAAGAACTACATTTAAATGGGCTGCTTACTTATAACTCGTGTGTGCAGTATTCTTAAATAGACACTCTAATACTTTAAGTTGGTAAAATTACATAATAGGGATTAGATGAAAGGCATGATAGTGGAGTGAAGAGCTCATATATTTACATGAACATGACAGAAACAGGGTATTGTAGGATTTATGCATAAAGCATATGAGAGGCCAGAATGTATATGTTTTAATGAAAATTTTACAGGTGCCATGAAAAGAAGAGAGTAGATAAATGCCAAAACAGACACAAACCTATCCTCCCTGAATGGGCTTTATTCTGAATAGTAACACCAGAAGAATCTAAAGACCCAAACAGGCAAAGAGGCCTTTTTTTGGGTGAGGGGCTAGAGTGGAAGGACCAAGGGAGTAGAAGGATAATAAGGGGGGTATCAAATAAGAGCAAAGGCAAAGATTAGACAGTTTGTCACAGGGATAGATCACTAGCAGAAGAAACACTTAGGCTTATGACTTGGAATACCAGTGGTTTGCTAGGATGCCCTAAGGTTACTAGAGCCCTAGAATATCTAAGAAAATGTCATGCAGATGTAGTTGTTCCAGGGAACTCACCTGAGTTTGAAGGAACATTTGTCTTTTAAAAAGAAAGCAAACATGGAGGAGAAGTGCCAATTATGTCTAGAAAAACTACTGACATAATAAGGTGTTGAAGGATAACAGTGGCAGGTTTATAGCAGTTAAGAGGTACTGGAAATGGAAAAAATGGTCATTTATGTATGTTCTTTTTTTAATGCCTTTGTTAAATTGTCACTTAAGATAGGGCACACATATATTAACAGAAATGAAAACAAACCTTATTAACATGTTTGTAGTTAAATACATTATACAGTATATATGTTCTTTCTTATAACTATCACCAGTCCAGTGTTATGTAAATTGCTAAATTCCTGCCTTCCGTTAAACCGCACCCCTCCTCCTGAGCATTATTCTGCATGTATTGTTCCAACAATTTCCATTTATTTCTGTGTAACTTACTGCTTCCTTTTTCAGAGATCCCACTTCCAGTTATTTTATCCTTATTGCAATACTGAATAGTTCAAATACAGTTGCTTAAGACTTTGATTTCCATTTTCTAGTAACTGCTTTTTTGTCAGTGAACAGAATTAAACTTAACAAGGCCATCCACTTGAGGAAAGATTCTTTGAAGTCTACTTGGGGAATAAAATATCTATGCAAGCACTTCCAAGCAAAAATCCTAAACCTTCTGGACTTTGTTGCACATGAGCCATGCATATGTCTTCCCATTGTTCCTCATAAGTTGCTTTCCCAAACTATCTTTGTAATCTTTTCTAACCTCATCTGATTGATTCTTACCACTGTAATGCAATATTTTATATGCCCTACTAATTTTCCCTTTTTAACAACAGCTTCTGTTCTAGATTCAAGTAAAACGCTGTCAGAGCAGATCTCTCACTTAGGATTCCCTTATCGCTTTCTATTTGCTTATACTGTGGTATCAATCCTTGGTAGGGAAAGCAGTCTGTAGCCTGCAGTATAACTATCTGGTTAGCCCCATACAATTCTATTACCTTTCCCTCTCTAGTTATTTACTCCCAATACCTTGGTTTCATTGCCAGTTTATTGCAGTAAATTTCTGCCCCGTCTTGCATATTCTTGTACCCCTACTTGCAGTCATGCCTATTGGCAAAATCTCCTGTCTCCATTCTCATCTTAGCTTTGTTCTTAAAATGCATCTTGCAACTTTATGAATCTAATATGTATGGCTGTTATTATTATCTTGAGGGATTTGCATCCAAAATCCAACTCTATCATTATTTCTTGAATTTCCCGCTTCATTATCACCTCTTTCCATTTTAAATTATTACCTTTTGTGTAATATATTAAAGTGGGAGGGATATGCTTTGCTAAGTTGTCCTCACAGTGGAACCAGGAAGGGGGTGTCCTCTTTCCACTTTCTTACTTAGTTTATATTTAGAATCATTGGCAAAGATAAGAAGTGACTCAGTAATTCAGGGATATAACTGGTATGGGAATTGAGAAAAGTTTGGTTTTATTTGCAGGTGATGTCTGATCAATCCAGAAAAGGACATCACAGTTTTGTGGAACATTTTTAGATGGCTTCAGGTCTTTGCTATGTATATGAGCCTTAATTGTATAGTTCTAAAATATCCCTTCCAAATCAGGTAATTCAATCCACCTTATTCTGTTGTGAAGATCAGCTTAGCCCACTTAACTCTTGCCATCTTCCCCTGCCAAATTCTTAAAAATTCCTTATTAATTAGTCCACAACTTCTTCTCTGGTTGATAAAAATATGCCTAACTTGTATATAAAACTAATGGGAATCTTATCTTCTATCTTCCTTAGTAAATCTCAAATAATTTATACTACCATTCTTTAAATTCATCTGTTTTAAGAGGTGTGCGGGAAAGCACTAGTGCCTCATTTCACTTCATTACCCTACATATATATTCATTTTTATTGGTGCATGATCTGGAATAGTTATTGGATGTATGTCAAAGTTTTCAATTAAATGCACAAGTTCTTTTGAAATATGTCTGTTTAGTTTAGTCTAATAATTTTACATTGGGGAATAATATGTACATTCCTAGTTCTGAATTAATTTCTTCCATAAGTATTTTCATAAATTCCTTCAGAAATATGTCCTCTTTTGTTATAGTTTCCTATCTAGGTCCCCCAGATACATCCTCACTGTTGAAAATCAAGTTCTGGTTCCCACCTGTAAGTAATGTTCCCTGCTGAAAGCTGATTATTTCTCCCAAATTTTTCTTAAGCTCATTGAATCTAGAATAAAAGCTGCTGTTAAAAGGGATAATTAGGAGGGCATGTAAAATATTACATAATAACTATAGAAATCGATCATAAGAGGTCAATAAAGATTGGGAAGAAAGTTTAGATATACAATTCACAAAGGAACAGTGGGAAGACAGAAGATGTATGTATGGTTTCCAAATGTGCAGCAAAATCTAGAAGATTTAGGATTTTTTGCATGGACGTTTTTGCAGAGATATTTTTAAACCCCTAGCAGACTCCAAAGAAATTTTCCTTATGTAGATGGCAAATGTTGGAGTTGTGATGAGGAAGAAAGGGGTAACTGGAAACATGTGTTTTTGGATTGTAATAAATTGGCAGACTTCAAAAAATCCCTACAGAGTACTCGGTGAACAAATGAGTGTAAATGAGTAAATTATTTTTTGAGCTGGGATGCAAGATCTGAATTGCCTAGACATACTAAGGCCTTTTTAAGTTTAATTCTGGTGGCTGCCAAAAACGCACTTACAAGAAAATGGAAATCAAAATCTAAACAAACTATACTTGGAAGTAGTGAATATTGTAATGGAGATAAAAGAACAGGAAGTGGGATCTTTAGAATAGAATAGGAGTAAATTATGTAGAAAAAATGCAGATTGTGGGAACAATTCATGCAGAAAAATGTTTTGGAGGAGTAATGATGTTGAAGAGAAGGCAAAAATTGAATAACGTATATAATGTTGCTTACATTATATAATATATAACAATATATGTGATGTAAAAACTGCTAAACAACTCCAAAGAACAAAGAAAAAATGAAAAAGTGGCAAACCGAAGACCAGGAAAGAACCGGGATATAAAACTTATAAGCTTTCATTCGTTTAATAAAACACCACAAACTTCATCAGAATAAATATAAAAACTTGAAACCACCCTTTTAATACTTGTCGTGCAAAAAATCATCCAATGACAAAATACTTCAAATAAATTATTTAAATAGTCACTGTGATGTCATGAAAATTTAAAAAATACACTACAAATTTTTTAACATTGCATATGTATAAAAAGATGAAAATGTATGTATATAATAGTCAACAATAACAAACTACTACACAGTGTTTCATCAAATAAAGCCCATTTTGTGAACATCTTGGCTCACTACATCATAGCCTTTGAAACTGAAGAAAACACTTGATGTTAATAGTTTCATTTAGTCCTGGAGGGCAGTCTCCTCTTAAAGCTATCTGCCATTTAGTTTCCCTACATTCTAATAAGGCTTTAAAATTACCCACCAAAGGAACACAAACTACTTTGTCTAAAACAAAGAATGTAAATTTCTTAAAATTGTTACATAATAAAACATGCCATGCCAGTGCATTATTCCTGTCTTTGTTTCTCACTGCCAACACATGTTCATAAATCCTTCTACTTATTGAAATGATGGTCTTGCCAAAGTAAAAACTGGTACAAGAATTATATACTGCGAGATAAACAATGCCCACAGAATCGCATGTAAACCTGTCCTTCGCCCAAACAACTTTCTTGAAATGTTTCAACTCAACAGTACCTGAATTGGCTATGTATCTACATTGCCTGCAATGACCACAAGCAAAAGTCCCAACAGGGACTTTGACCCCATTGTGTGATGTCTTAGAAGTACTTTCAGGTATACTTCTTATGTTACATACCTTTTTATAAGTGAACAAAGGTTCATTACCTAGGACTTTCACCAACTCAGAATGTCCAAGCAACACCTTCCAATTTTCCTTAATAATACACCTAATAATGTCAATTCCATCTGAAGTGGGCAATGGGAAGGAAAGCTCAAACACCTTGTTGTTTTGATTCACCCTACTTGCTACACTGAAATTGCCTCTCAAAATGGGGCTAGCTAAACTGTGTCTGAGAGTTATAACTTCAGTAACAGTGTTCTGTAACCAAAAAAAAATCATATCCTCTGTCTGTAAAAAAATCCAGTCAGTTTGTTAACATCACCATCAAAGACAGAATCTTCACTAGTCAAACGACTCAACCTTATAAGTTGTCCCTTGACAACAACTCTTTTCATATGTTGGGGGTGAAGACTGTCCCTGTGCAGGTACTGATTGACAAAGGTAGATTTCCTGTGGATACTACTACTGAAACTAAAACCGTCATCAAGTAGTTCCAAATGAATATACAGGAAGTCTATTGTTTTCCCAAACCCTCCCAAGGTAAAGTTAAAAAAACTGGTGGAACAAGACAGGTCTTGCAAGAATAACTGAAAACTGTCAAGGTTCTCTTGCCACAAAAAAAAAAAAAACAAAAAAACAAATCATCAATGGAACGCCTGTAAAATAAAATGTTCTTAGCCAAAGGATGTGTCACAAGAAATTTCATCTCCCACATAGCCATAACTAGATTAGCAAAATAAGCCACTTTAGAATCCATGGCCACACCAGGGATTTGCTGAAAAATACTAGTTCCAAACTTAAATTGCTTTCCAAAATCATTTCCATCAAAGCACACAAAGTGTTGGTCTTAACATTATCAAAGTCAGTACAACCAGTCAAATATTCCCTAAATAAATCAATTCCAACTTCTTGATCTATACTTGTATAAAGGGAAGTGACATCAAGTGTTACAAAAAATATAGCTGACATATCAAAATTTTCCAAATTAAATTCACGTAACAACTCTAATAGATGCCATGTTGTTGTTGTCTTTCAGCTTTTCCCGGTTAGGGGTCGCCACAGCGGAACTCCGGTGTGCTAATGATTGGCAGTAGATTTTCACGAACACCGAGGTGCCAGCTCGACGTTCAATCTTCAACAAAGGCACACCCATTTATGCATGTCTTTCGAACGCCCACCCAACCGCAGGGAGGACATGCAGACTCCACACAGAAGGCACTCCCCACACTCCAGCCAAGAATCGAACGGGAGAACCTCTTGCTGTGAGGCAGCAACGCTACCGCTGCACCACCATGGAAGTAAATCTAATAGATGCCATGAATCTTTTAAATAATACCTTGAACTTTGAACAATAGGGTTCAAAATTTTATCTAACCAAATAGAAATCGGTTCAGTCTTAGAGTATGCTGCTGACAATATGGGTCTAAAGGGGGGGGGGGGTGTTTCTACATTTGTGGACTTTAGGAATACCAAAGAGAACTGCTAACTTCAGATGTTCAACCTGTAAGAACATGTATACTGAGTATCCAATATTACCTTAACAAAATAAATCAAATAATAGTGTCAATACACTTGATACACAATAAAACTTTATTTATATTGACCTGTTTGTAGTTTCTATGGTCACTCAAAAGTTGCAGCATAGCATTTTCATCTTCCACAGTTTGCATAATGACTAGGGCCCCACCCTTATCTGCATTCATTACTCTCAGATTCTTGTTGGTAGCCAAATCAATTAATGCTTTCCTCTCTCCCTGAGTAAGATTATCAGTACTGTGCGACCATCTACTAATGCCCCTGAAATGCTGTTCACACAGTGTACCAAAAACTTGTAAGGAAGAGCATAAGACAGGATTATAAGTACTTCTACGTTTACATTGTTCTTTGGGTAAAACAGAAGTAGACAAACCATCAGAAATGAACTTCAAATTCAGCTTTCTTAAGTATAACTTAAAATCTGCAAACAAATTTACTACATTCACTTTGTTGGAAGGAATAAATGTAAAGCCACGTTGTAACACCTTATAGGTGTCATCTGTTAAGTTAACATCAGACAAATTTAAAATGTCTATATAAAAATTTAAGTTCTCTTTTTGTTGTTTCTGCTCCTGTTGTTTCCTTTCTTCCCTTGTTCTTTCTTGTGTGTGGCCTGGACCACTTTTGACCACCTCAGGGTTCTCTGCACCCTTGATTTGTCCACTAAAAAAGGTCCATTCATTGTGGGCACAGCAGCACCAACATTGGGAGAATTATTAGCAACATTCATGTTGCCAGCATCACACTGACTAGAAACAGGAATAGAAGCAACTGCCTGTGTAAGACCATTAGTACTATCAAGTGCACCAGTTGGTTTCACAGTTTGTACTGATATTAAATGTTTAGGTAAAGGATAAGCAGTCTTGTCTTTATAGGCAGCCAAGTCCCTCTTCAATTTTTTTTGTTTCCTATTAATAATGGTCACCCTCTGCCTATCTACTTTGATGGAAATACCTTCATATAAAGTAGAAAAGCGCTGGAAACATTTGGACCCCCTAACTTTCATCTCCAGAGTTTCCATGTCAGTTTTTAAGTTAGCAATATTACATTCATAATGGGTGACCAGCATTTACATCAGGGTGACACTAGTACCATTAAAAAGTTCAGTCAATTGCTGGTACAAAGTGTCCCCTTGTTGAACACAGGAAATTTAAATAATCTTAAGCCACGAGGTAGACAGCAGAGTCTTACACATTCTTCTAAATAAGCCACTTCTAACTGCAAAGAAATCCATTTTTAAGAAAACTTTTTTTCTAAAGAAAATATGTAATTTTTGCAAATGTCAAATTCATCTGAGCAGCTACTTTCAATAGTGGCACGCACTTGTATTTCATGACTGTCCAATTTGAAGGAGTTTTCAAACTCACTAAAAACATGAGAAACCACATCTTTATGTGAAATTGTGCTAGCTAAAATCCCACCAGCACCATTAGGACGTGAAACACCATCACTGGATCCACTGAATGAAGAAACACCTCCATCTTCGTTTCCCCCAGCCAACTGATGATGGATTGTTGTACTGAAGTAAGCACGCTACTAGCAATACTGCTCTGTAGCTGAACTCCTCCTCCTTGGTTACCTTGATAATGAGAAAAGCCTTCACGGATAGCAGCAATAATGTTGTCCATAAAGGATTCGTTAGACACAAAGGATTTGCCTAACACTGAATGGGTGGTTAAGTTCAATAAACAGTCCTGTGTAAGCTCACTTTCTGTCATAATGCTGCCCAAATGCCTCCAAATTCAACCAAAAGCTGCTAAACAACTCCAAAGAACAAAGTAAAAATGAAAAAGCAGCAAACCAAAGACCAGGAAGGAATCGGACCACAAAGCTTATAAGCTTTTATTCGTTTAATAAAACACCACAAACTTCATCAGAATAAATACAAAAACTTGAAACCACCCTTTAAATACTTGTCATGTTCAAAAAATCATCCAGTGACAAAATACTTCAAATAAATTATTTAAATAGCCCCTGTGATGTCATGAAAATTTAAAAATACACTACAATTTCTTTAACATTGCATATATGTGATGTATATTTCTGAATGTGGTCTTGTTAGTATGGTTTGATTACTTTTATATAAATGTAAGTTTGCCTGTGTCACAAGTAATAATTCAATAAAGGTGTTAAAAAAAAACCTTAGGCTCCATAATAGCTGTTTTTGGTGGAATATCATTACATGCCTGTGTAATCCTCCTCCCTTGCCAATAGTCCCTTACTAGTATAATTCTCCATTACTAAATGTTTGTCTCGTATGCCATTATTGGTGTTTGCCTTTTCTTTTGTCTAATATATTCTACTGAAAATCTACCATGAAATCCTGTCTTTATCAAATTCACATGCTCATCTCTTTCCAAATGTGTCTCCTGTAGTATTGCTGTTTTCACTCTGCATTTTTTTAATATAATTTAGTAGTCTTTACTTTTTGTATATACATGTAAGGTCATTTACATTCCAAGGTAATCTGGATAGTGTAGCCATTATGATAAGAAGTTATTGTTCCCATCTATAATACATGACAGGTTTTTTGAATATGTATTTCTAACTTTTTTGTGTTGCATGCATACACTAATGTTTGGCAGACTGATCTTTTATAAAGTTGTTTCTTCTCATCTGAACATTTGAACCCAAGTCACATTTTTCATAACATTTTGTTTTAATGAAAACCCTTAAACAAAAAGCCAATTACATTTTCAGAATACCTCCATAACCTATTAACTTAGAACAAACCCATAAAACTATATACATATTCAAAAATGAAGTTTAACCCTCCATATAGGAACAATTGCTTCAAATTGACAGCTGTACCCACGTTTCCTAACCAAAAATTAAGGTTACCCATGTGAAAGTGCATGTCACAGCCTGTGTTCCCACTTACTTGATTGGTGTCTGTTCTTTTCCTATCTCTGTTCCCCTCCCAGATGTAAAAAAACAGTTTGTATACTTTCAGAAAATATTAATTTTAGCTTTAAGAAAAAGTGCACTAGCTCTCTTTAAATAAAACTAAATTATACACTGTTCTAGTAAATGCATTAAAGTATTAAGATTGCTAGGCAAATTATCTCTTTTTTACTTGTAATAATTTCAGACTTTATTTTTCATTGAACTGCTTGTTCTTGTACCATTATATTTTGTATTCCCCTCAGCAAAGAATACTCTTAAGGTGAGTTATTTCCTCCTACAGGCAGCTCACCTCCATGGAAAAATAGCAATGAGAGGGGAAAAAGCTAACAAACAACTCTGCAGATACACGAAAGGAATCTTTGTCAGTTTCTCCCAGAAAAGAATAAAATATAGAATGACCTCAGCTGCAGACTTCTTGACTCCCACTGAACCTTTAGTAATAGAAAAAACAAGCTAATATCCTCGCATATGCAAGAAACTTAACACTTCTCTTGGCTTTCATCATTTTATCCTATTTTTACAAGCCTGCTTTCATACAAAAACACTTGTTTATAGATTAAGCCTAGGACATTAATCCAGAAATTCACCTTTGCAAAGTATGAGAAAACATCTCAACTGTACATATAATATAATGTAATATGATATAATATGATATGATATAATATAATCATTGCACTTTTATACCCTGTCCCTATCCCTATCCCAGCAGCCCAAGATCACTGTATATTGTTATACTTGCTTTTGTCCAGCCTTTCTTCTTTTGTTACATCTTAAAGCATATATTTTTTACAAATAAAAAATGGTACTTGTTTACTATAATGTTTATCACATACAACAATCACTGAAAACACTCCCCCAATTCCCCAATATTTAAATATCCCTGACCACATATTACACAAAACTGCTTTACTACATAACATTTAGTTTATACTATATGTTTTATAAAAATACTAAGAACATGAATCATTTTACTTGGTTGCCTTTCCTCTTTTAGTGCCCATTAATGATATAAAGTGAGATATATGCTCTACAGTCCACCCACACATTTAACAAAGTACATCTTTCTCAGCCACTTTTTCTTGCAAAGTCATATTTTGCAAATATGTAATATAAACTCACATTTATTCACCAATTTCAGTGTTGCTGAGCTACTTCCTGTTCACCTCCATCTCCCAACACCAGACTCTGGATGAAGTCCAAGGTACTCATGTGCTTTTTTTCTGTCTCTCAAGTGTTTTTCTTTGGAACATTGGAAAATGTGTCACTGACAAAGTTTCTCTACAAATTTTGCTGTCAGAAGAATGAGAAGCAGAGTCCCCTTCTGTTTGATGGCTTACTTTTTTGTTGGATACATGTTTGTATTCTCTCCTTACCCTATTCTGCATATAAATGTTTATGATCCTCCAGGAAAAATATTCTGAAGGCAGCTTGATACAGCAGCTTAAGTCTCGCACCTGCCTCTTCACTTTGATTACTGGAATACATTTGCTTCTCTTCTGCCTGGTGAACAGTGAATAATCATTTTCCACAAACAGTCTGCTCTCTCCAATTTTTAATACTTTTCTGTTCTGCCACAGTTTTGTCAGCATCAACTATTTCTGCTTGTATATTTGCATATTTATTAATGCTGGTCTTGGCTGCATTGCTATGGCCAGGTTTGAAGTATGCACTTGATGTACCCCTTTAATTACCAAATCCTGCTGTGGAATACCAGTCCAGTTTCTTATTTGTGCTTTCATAAAATTAATACAGTCTGCTCCTTCCAGTTTCTCTGGTATAGCAGAAAATGTCCATTTTCTCTGCACATTCTGCCTTCTGACTGTACCAGTTTTGAAATAGGTGTACTTGAGCAGTCTCATACTCAGCCTTTTTTCATTTCATCCTCAGTTTTTTGCACTTGTATGTGTTCAACTGAATAGCTAGTTAAGGCTTCTTTTTTTCCAGCCTTTTATTTGAGTTGATACAGTCTTTCAATGTTTTTTCAGTGTCTCATTATTTTATTCACCTATGAGTACATTTGATCTACTTTTCCTCTGAATTACTAGACTAGATCTCTTGTACCAAAGTTAAAGCTTGAACTGTTTTTTTGCTGAACAACTGCAGGATTCTTCTCAGTCAGTGTTGCCTCTTAACCGTTTCTATTTCATTTTCTTTCAGGTTCTCTAAACTTCTTCTTTGCTTGCATCCAGGCAGTGTACTTACTAGCTAGTATCTGAATTTTACTCAAGCTGGCAAACTTACAGGCTCTTATTTCTCAGTTCCCTTTTTCAGTCTGGGAGAACTAAAATTAATCTGTTGATCAGTGTGCAACAATCTTGGAAGTCTTTCAGGAAAAAAGTTACTTTGGTAGAGCTATATCTTCTGCCAAAGCTAATATTCAGGAGATTGAACAGCTGATGGGTACATAATTGCTTTTCATTGAGAAGTACTGTTGGTATGGGTTAGGAACATTTTAACGAATATAGAAGATGCCTCAAGGAGACCAAAATTGAGAAGGGTATATATATATATATATATATATATAGAGAGAGAGAGAGAGAGATTATGTAGTTGGACAAATATTTGAAGCTATTTGGCCTAGTAGATGTTATAAGTAGTAGCAGCAGCAGGAATTTACAAATTACTCTAATAAATATAAAACTTGTGCAAGGCAGGACAAGTTTTCTGTATAAAAAAAAACATCTGTGTTTGGTACAGTGCTACATTATGTGCCTGATAATTTCAGATCATGTCTCAGCTGTTATGAAGTTAGGTGTCTGTATAGGAGATCATTAAGACAAGCACTGGCAGTTTGCGGCATATCTAGTTGAATAGACTGTGTTCACCTTCTGACTAGATGGGACTGAAAACAGAGATTGAGAGTTTAGATAATGAGGTGGAAAATGTGGCAGAAAAATTGAAAAAAAATTAAAGAAAGGTTTAAAATCTCAGGAAAGATTAAAGCCAAAAATTTATGGGACCAAAGTAAGCAAAAATACTTAGGGGCACTAGAAAATATCTCACAAGCACCCTAGCTTTTGATTTCAAGGGACACACAAGACAAGCATGATATTATACATAAGGCTAGGAGAAAAAAAATGAACGAATCTGGAAATAATTTAAATGAATTCAGAGCAAAAGCTAAAACATCAAATAGGTTGAGTAAGTATTTGGCACAGAGATTAAGAGAACATCAGGCATCGAGGTCCATAACCAGATTAAAAGACACATAAGAAAGTAAAGAAAATCCCAGAGATATTAGAAACCTCATGGCTAAGTATTATCAAAGCTTGTATTCTAAAGAGGAAGGGCAAGAAAACAAAGTGGAGGAAATAAACATCCTTCCATCCACCACCCATTGTTCCCATTTTTGCACATGGGGTCAGGGTGTCACTTCATCAGTGACAATCATCTAGAGCCAATGTTTATACCATCAGGTGGCTAGCCCTGCCACAGTAAAAAAGGAGAAATAAACACTTATTTGCATAGTTTAAAGTTACAGGATCTAGGTCTCTTTGATAGAGGTGTTTTGTTGAAGGACATAGCTGCACAGGAAATTAGAGCTGTTATACAAAACCAAAATACTGGCAAATCCTGGGAACAGACAGAATCCCAGTAGAAATTTGTGAAAGGGAAAAAGACAGTATACTAAAAACATGGTTTAGATTATTTACCAATATTCTGCAGGGAGTGAGATCTCTCAGTTGTGGAAGGAAGCAGTGTTAGTACTCATACCTAAAGAGGGAAAAGATCCACTTGATCCTAGGTTTTGTAGACCCATTTCCGTATTAGATCACAGCTATAAAATCTTTGGTCGATTGTAGTACAAGGACTAGTGAGAGTGCTTCCTAAACTAGTAGATGGTGACCAATACAGTTTATTGAGGAGAGACAAAAGTTTGATAATATTAATAGTACAACTTAGCTATTGCCCATAAGAACAAGTTAATGGTCATCTGTCTGGAATCCTTGTGTAGAATGAATTGTAGAATGAATGAGGTAAGAGACCTTGGCACGTGAACCTTCCACTTCCATGCAATTAACTTGTTGGATGTAATGCCATAGGCCCACTGAAATAGTTTTTCTCTGTCCAGTTTCTCCTGGATATGGAAAAACTATAGTTGTTTTAATTCTCTGTTTTAGCCTCCTCTTCTGACATATGCAATGCTTGCCATACATCAACTGAAGAAAATTTGGTCATAAGCTGTTCAAGTGCTTGAGTACTTCTAGGTAATCTCTGTGTCCACTAGGAGTACAGTCAGTCAGCGGATAAATCACCACATTAAAATATCAACCTTTTATTAACTTACTACCTGGTTGCCAGATAGACCTTATTTTCTCCTTGAATCCCTCAAACACCACTGGATTTTCCTCACAGGGACGTAAAATGTGGCTAAACTTAAAATCCTATTTTGAGCATTAATATTTACAATTGTCCACTGACCCTGTCCATCTGTCCAGTCATTTAATACTGCCAGGCTGAGGTCTTCATGGAGAAAAAAAATCCCACTCCGCTTTTAGCCAAGGCAGCACAAGATAGAAACTTAGCACTTCTTCCAGCGGACAAACAAGTTTCTCTTAATCTTAGTCTCCTACAATAGGATTACCTGTGTCTTTGTGCAAATAATTTAATATTGGTTTTTGTTTTTACTGGTGACGCCAAACCCTTAACATTCCATGTTACAAAACTAACATCATGAACGCAAGACAGTCAAAAACCACACTTCTCTGATTAGAGTTGGAAGCTCTGTAAGAATCCACACCAACCGTTTAAGATGAAAACCACAAAACATACTACTGCAGTCAAAACACTAGTATGGCGTGGGGGCGGAGCCTAGATGGCCAACTGAGCACAGTGAATTTTAAGAGCTCCATAAACTGGTATAATATAGGAAAATGTTATTATTTTGAAGTTTAAAATGTTAGAAATCTATAGATAAACTGCTAAACTACATAAATATCAATTTTGGTGGAGATGTACAAAAATTTTCCTGTCAAGTAACTTGGAGATATATTGAGTCACTGAATATGAACAACTCAAGGAATTCTCATCCAGATGCTGCTTTGAAAAAAGAACTGTAATTGATGACATCTACCTTACAGGAACTATGTTTGAAGATGGATGGCTTTAAAAATGACCTAGAAAATCTCAAATTAAATTCTCAAAAACAGACCGATACTCTTAAGGAACTCTTACAGCAACACCATACAAAAATAACAAATATAGAGACTTCTCTAAATGACATTGAAGGGAGACTTAGAGGAAGAATTCCAAAAATAATTTCTTCTTAAACAGAATACATGGCTACTTAACAAAATAGATGACTTAGAAAACAGGGAAAGGAGAAACAACATAAGGATCTTTCGTCTGCCTGAAAACACTGAAGGAGAAGACACTATTTCATTCTTAATCTGGATTCCTGAATTTTTAGACTTGAAAGAGGGACTTTTATTTGGAATTGAAAGGACACATAGAGCACTGAGGAAAAATGCTTCCAACTCAACAAATACTCCACCTAGATCCATAGTTATAAAATTTCTTTCATTTCTGGACAAGGAACTAATATTAAAATCTGCTTGGAGAAAATCACCCTTAAAAATACAATAAAAGCCGGATAAGGATTGATAATGATTATTCTTCCAGAATACTAGAACAAAGGAAAAAAGTATGGCCAGTAATAAAACTGTTGAAACAAAACAACATTAAAGCACAGCTGGCCTTTCCAGCCAAGATAAACTTTTGCAATGAGATGAGAACCTTTAATGACTTAGAAGAAGCTACTATATTCATCAAAAACAACAACATAGTGTCTATCCCAGAAGAAATGGAATGGATGGCCCCTACTCTTAAAAGAATAAAAGAAACAAATCATTGGACTGATGCTAGAAAGAATAAATAAAAAACTGATTCCAACATAGTTGTCCCAAAAAAATAACTCTTACAACTACATCTCTCAAATTATCAACTGATATGGTACATCACTTGCCACCTGTTTTTATTTAAAAAAGGAGGGTTTCTTAAACAACTGAGAAACAGAAATGATTTATTCAGAATGTTCAAAGAGTCGAATAATTCTTCGCAAACAAAGGTAGGTCAAGATGGGTTACTGTTTACATTATATATAAGCCAAACAAAGCAACATATAATACAAACATAGAGGTTTCTATTCCCCTACTTGAACTCAATGAATACTTATCTTGTTCATTTTTCATTGATTTTACTTATAATAATTTAAGCAATTAATTAACTAATTCAACAAGGTACCATTCATGAGAGTTCAGACTCAAATGTTACAAATTAACATCATATATATAATAGCAGAGTAGAGTGTTTTGAAAAAAAAAATGATGTCATGGAGACTAATGCCTTCTTCATTTATGATTTAGAAATGTCATGTATATCCTGGTTAAATAATAGTAGCAAGTTCTTAGTACAAATGTCATCATTATTATGTCTAAATATAGTTAATATCAATTATGGCAGGTATCACAGCTGCGAGTGCTGTTTGATTAATCCTGATATGGAGTGCGTGGATGCAGCCGTGTCTGGCAGCTAGTACAAATGTCATTATTATTTTGTCTAAACATATCAATTATGGCAGGTATCATAGCTTCGCGAGATGTTTTATTAAGCCTGAAATGGTGTGTGTCGATGCAGCTGTTGTATGTTGCCGTTTTCATCTCTGGGAAGCTGTGGGTTGTGGCTTGTGATCAAGGTTTACTGATGCTTGTGTGTTAGGAAGAGACATTTGGTGTTTTTGCCTGGATCCAGTGGAAGGGGGTGGATAAAGCTGTGATTTGGGATATTTTAGCAGAGAATAGTTTGTTTATACATCTGCTGAGTGAGAGATCGGAAGGCTGCAAGAATGTGTTATCTCTTGTTGTGGCAGCTTGTTGGGAGGTTTTTTTTTTTTATTTTTGATCTGTTTGCTCTCCATTCTTTTTCTGGCTGCTGCCTTGCTGAAAGGGAGGGAATTTAGGCTTGAAGTTGCAGTGAAGTGAAACTTTGCTTCAGGTGCATTGTGAGGCTCTGGTATGCAGTACACAGATACACTAACAGAAACAGATGTTCCCAGGTTGCTATGGTAACGGAGGTAGAGTGATGATAATGCTTAATGGCTCTGAGGACCCTCTGTGATGATTCTCGGCAATGATGTTTTTGGTTTAAAAAAAAAAAAATATATATATATATATATATATATATATATATATATATATATAGATATAGATGTGTGTGTGTGTATGTGTATATATATATATATATATATATATATATATATATATATATATATATATATATAATAAAGGGCCTGTTTTAAACCACATGTACATGTATTGATGGTCTCTCAACACTTCATTTAGCTCATTAAGTTGATTCTTGATTAAAAAAAATAATAATAATAAGCACAATTTTATATTTAAAATGTATTTTGGTTCAAACACATTAAGGACTTACATAAAAATGGAAGTCTGTGTTACTGTGAAAGACTAAGAGCACTTGGTCTTGTGCAGTACCCTTTACAGTGGTCTGGGAGGTGATCTTGCTCGGACATGTTGGGCATATGGGGATAGCTGATTCTAGGAGTGTTTGGGGTTGTCGGGAAATGCTAGAGAGTCATCAGATTTCCTTCATGGTAATATCTGTGGGAATGGAAGGTGTGTTGAGTGGTTCACTGGTAGAGTGGCCACTGCATGGAACAGGCTGGTAAAATGGAACAGGACAAATATCGGTTTGGATATTTTAAGAACAGCCTGGAAACGCACCACATGAACTAGTGAATGGTATTCTGGCAAAACTGGATGGGCATTGTTGCCCATGCTTGAAGTACTGATATGTGTGTATGTAAGGATGGAAATATACACATAACAAATAAGAAACTAGAAGGGTCTCATAATTTAAAGTCTGTGGACTGTATAAACATGCTTGGAAGGAGCTAATAATAAGAATAAGCATTACAGCTTGTGGTCTCTCAAATAACTAAGCAACAGCCAAAAAAAAACATGCAATAGTTATGTAATGTATGATTTTAGTAAATCTAGACATAAAATATATAATGGTCATATAAGATGAAGCAGTCTGCTGAATTTAGATATTAAAGACAGGATTTAATAACACGGGCTTGTGCATAATAACACTACTGTCTTAACTTGTCATAAATGATGACATACACTACATTGAACATCAAGGGGAAGCATGATGATTTTTTTATATAACTTAACATGCATAACAAGTCATGTAATAAGTCATGTTTTATAATGTTTTATACATGACATCAAAATGGCAAAGTTGTTCAAGAGAAACAATAGAAACCTGAACTTGAAATGTCACAGAATGTAACAATCATATTCTGAACAAATAGTATTAAATTGACAGCAGACACTCAGTTTAATAACACGGGCTTGTGCATAATAACACTACTGTTTTAACTTGTCATAAATGATGCACACTATATTGAACATCAAGGGGAAGCATGATGATTTTCTCATATAAGTAAATGTGCATAACAAGTCATATAATTGCTTTAACTTGAATTGTGGTTTTGTAACCCATCTTGACCATACATAATACTTAAGCTGTTACCAAGATAACTGATGTTTTATACATGACATCAAACTGACAAAGTTATTCAAGGGAAACAGTAGAAGCCTGAACTAGGAATGTCAGACTGTAACAATCACATTCTGAACAAATAGTATTAAAATGACAATAATCACTCAGTTTAACCTTTGCTGATTATATAAAATAGAATATTGACATTTAAATCTAAAAACTTTCGGTATATGCCATAAAATAGCAATTTATGAATATGGAACGGGAACTTATAATCATTAATATCAATAAGTGAATTTATTGTTTTTAACCTATAATTTTACTCATTTTATAATAAGAAATGACAGATATGAAAATCCTTGTGTATGGGGAAGAGAGATGCACTGATAATTAAAATGCACTAACATTCATCAATGTTCACATAAAACAAACTTGATGCTTTAAGTTAGTTAGCAACAAACAAAGTGATTACTTAAATGCTGGCAAACAATGAACTATAACTACTGATATATCCAGTAAAATACATTGTATTATAAACATTAGGTATAAATAGTATTACCATCTATTTACATTAAGTAATAAGTTTTGAAAGACTTCATCAGTAAGGGTGAATATGTTAAATAATTGTGTGCTATAATCTTTTACTGAGGTTTTATATATGATACATCCTACTTTACTATGATTGAATTGCATGTCATCTATTTCTCATGTACATATTAATTACTTATACAATAAGTAGACATTTATATTGTATTAGAATTCTGTCTAATCTACAATAGTACTATATCTGTTAAAAATAATATAAATATTGCTTATTCCTATTACAGATATTTTCCATATGATTCAATTTATGGAGCTCAGATGTTCTGGATTGTCAAGGTATGAGTGATAATCTGATGGATTTAGGTTTATCCATCAGATTAGGAATGATTTTCATTCCATGGCTAGTGCAGATCTTAGTTTTGTTAACATTTATTAATTTTAATTTATTTCACAAAAACATTTTTAGTATGCCTGACCAAAACATTATTTTATTGGTAAACACTCAGATTATAAAACTGATAATTTCCTTTAAAAGCTCAAACATATACTTTATAGTTATCAGAAGAAAATGTTTAATAGTCACAATAATAACCTAAGATGGATTTAACTCTATTATATTTAAATACCAATGGCTTAAACAGTCCTAGCAAGAGATCAAATCTACTGAAATATTTAAAATTGAAAAAAGCACAAATTGAATTCCTTCAATAAACTCATTTCAAAACAAATGACAATTACAAATGGAATTCTAAGGAATATATGATATTGGCACAGTCCACTTATAAGACAAAGACAAAAGGAGTAACAACTTTATGGAAAACAAATGTGATTAACCCAGAAATCATTTATAAGTATGAAGATAAAGAAGGCCTTATGGCATTAGTAATAGTTAAATATAATAACAGAATATGGACCCTAGCCAGTCTGTACTGGTTCCCAGCCATTGGAACAGGAACTGTTAAAAACACTTGGATTTCATTTCTAATAATTATAAAGGCAACTTAATATTAGGAGGAGAGTTTAACTGTATATTTGATATTTTTGAAACTACAATTAAAATACCGCTGCATACATCTGCTGTATCAAAAGCTTTAAACAAGTGGGTAGAACCATTTCATCTTGTAAATACTTTCACATTTAAAGAAGATAAATCTTTGTTGTTTTCCCATCAAGATCACAGATTTGGTACCCAAACTAGAATAGATAAAATATTTACTGCCCATGACTTACACTGTAAAATCAGTAATTTCTCAATAACTCCTTGCCCCTTTTCAGACCACAGTTCATCAATACTAAAACTTCAAAATGGGTGCAAACCATTAATCTTTAACTCCTGAATTCCAGCATATGTAACTAAAATTAAAGAGTTCAAACCCTGGTTATTATCTGAATTACAGTTCTTCTTAGATATTAATTACACCATAGAGATAAATAAAAGAATGATATGGGACTCGTTAAAAGCTTACATATATGGTAAAACCCTAACTTGGTATAAAAAAAAAAAATCAGAGAATGGGATTTTGAATTATTAGATCTACAATCCAAGCTTTTGTCAGTAAAAGCTGAAAAAAATCAAAGTCATTTGGAGATGAAAAAGAAAGTAGAAGTATAAAACAATAAATGCAATGAAATTCTAATACACAAAACCTAGTTTAGCTTTAGAAAAACTAAAAATGAATATCTTGGTCACTTCTCCTAAATATCTACATAATTTATCCACAAGAATCAAAATACATTCAAAAGCTAATAACATTAAAAGTATCTTCCATGAAAAGAAAGGGAAAATGTCACAGATATAGACAACATTCTTGAGGACTATAGAAATCACTGTATGGAACATTTCCAAAAAGAAAATATGCATATTGATCAATTAAATTTAGATGAAAAATGTTCTAATATAAAAAAAATACCAGAAAAATTAAAACTAGATCTGCAAGTACCCATATCCTACAAAGAAATTACAAATACAATAAAAGAGGGAAAAAATAATAAAGCTCCAGGGATAGATGGTATAATTATGGAAATATATAAACATTTTCCTTCAAAGATACTATCCCTCTTCCATAAACCTCTATTAGAAATATGGTCACAAGCTTTAATAACCCCCCTCTTGAAGATGCTCCTTAATCACATCAATCCTAAAGGAAAACTAATCTCCAAACCTCTGTACCTCATATAGACCTATATCATTATTAAATAATGACTACAGGATATTTATGACAATATTAACTAACAGAATGAGATATCACTATCCAAAAAAATAAATAATGATCAAACTGGATTTATATATCATAGACACACACATGGCAATATTAAAAGGATAAGTTATCTTATAGATCATGTTAATAAAGAAAATAAACACTCATAATTGGCTTAGATATAGAGAAAGCCTTTGATTCCCTAAATTGGGACTATTTATTCAAAATCCTAATGCTATTTGAATTCCCTGCATCCTTTGTTCATCTCCTCAAGAATGTATATGCAAATAATTTAGCGCATGTCAAGTTAGGTCCTTTTACCTCTGAATCTATACATATAACAAAAGGCACTAAACAAGGATGTCCCATGTCACCGATTCTATTTGCTCTGGCTATTGAAATATTGACAGATTCAATTTGTAACAACATAAAAATCAAAGGAACAGATGTTTATGAACAATACAATTCTAAAGTAATGCTATTTGCTGATGACATATTACTAACATTATCTAATACAAAAGAGACGAGAAGAATTAGACATATTAATTGACAAATTTCACATGACATCAGGACTCCATTTCAATAAATCAAAATCAAAATGTTTATGTTTAAATAAAAAAAAAGAACTGCAGACTAAGGGGGATCACATCATAGGGAAACAAGATTCTACTTTAAAATATCTAGGAATTGAGTTATGCAAGGATAATCATGTATTAGTCTGAAAAAACTACAATAATATCAATACAATTAAAGTCTCTGTGGAAATTGGAACAAAATAATATTAACATTTGAAGACAGACTACAGTTAATAAAAATGGTTTTACTGCCCAGTATCCTATATATAGCCTTGGCAATCCAACTGTTACCAGAATGGAATATACTTATAGAAATAAATTCATGCCTAATAAAATTTTTATGGTTTCCCAAAAGAAACAGAATAGCTTTAATACATCATATCAAACCATGAAAACAGGGAGGGATTAAACTTTCCTAGTATAGAAACATATATAAAAGCATCAATATCTAAAACAATCTCAGATTGGATAAATCCAAATTACTCTACAAATTGGAAAGCATTACTAACTGTAATATCAATAAATGAATTTGATTTACAAACAAAATTTCAAATAAGAGATAAAAACAATTTGCCATGGTACATATGTATTAGTATGCAATATAACATAATTAAACCCACTAAAACTCATATGATTACTTATTATATTGACTCATTTAGGAAAATTATTAATGCAAATATAGATTTAAAAATCTGGTGTGATCTTTTAACACCATTTATAATCACAAAGAACTTTCCACATATAACATATCGAGAAATTATTAATTCCTGGGAGTAGAAAAGATTTGTTTGTAGGCTCAAATGTTTCAAAGAACTAAAAGTTTTAGATATGCAAGAAATAAAAACATCATACAAAATTCCACAACAGGACTGGCTAACTTTATAGAGTATTCTGTCATATTCACAAGATTTAAGTAGAATAATTAACAGTTCTTCATTTAAAGAAATACCTAAATTTATGAAATACATATATGAAATCATATATAAGGACTTTGAGATGGGAAACAGTATTTCAAAATTTTACAAAATATTGATAAACTATAAAACAACACCCAAAACTTCATATTGGAAATATATAACAAAAGGACACTCGGTACAGTTAACTAAAGATATTAAAACAAATATCTTATTATTGATAAAATATACATCCTTTACACAATACAGGAGCGTTTTTTAATTGGAAATGCTTGCACAGAGCATTCTTAACCCCAGATAGAATCAGTAAAATTAGTTCTTCCATAAAAGGAATATGTTGGAAATGTGAGCAAGTACACAATGCAGATTGAAACCACAATTTCTTTGTTTGTCTTAAAATTAAAATGAAACCAAAGAGAATCCTGCATGTAAGGCAGCTGCACAGCTCAAAACCAAAATCCAAGAATCCAAGTGAAGAGCCAGCAGACTGTGAATATCCCCAGGTCCCAATATTTATGAATGAAGAGGATATGCTCTGAGCAGGAGGACTTCATACACTTATACGGATGACCTCACCATAAGATTCCGCAACAGAGGATATCCTATGGGCCATGCCTTAAGTGCAAGCAACTGGGCATCAAAAATGGACAGACATGATATGCTTAAGTATAAAGTTAAACCTACTATTAAAAATCCCAATCTTCGGCTCTTGACTACTTATGGTCGAAGTACAGACATCTTATTGGATATAGTTCAGAGACATTGGAATATTTTGAAGGTAGATGACTTCTTATCATCTATTTTAAAAGAAAGATGTTAGCTCTCCTTTAGGAGAGGTAGGAATATGAATTCCCAGTTGAGCAATTATAAACACAGTCATCAGCGAAATAGGGATAGAGCCCAGAGGACCATGATTGGGGACTTACTGACAGGATGTGTGCCATGTGGGTATTGCACACACTGTACGTCCGTTAATAAAACTAAGGAGTTTACAAGTACCAACACTGGACAAGTATATGATGCAACTTTTTTCGCCAATTGTGGGTCGGATTGGCTCATATATTTAGCAACCTGCACATGCCATGCCTTTTACGTAGGACAGACATCCAGACCCCTGCGCATACGTATCCCAGAACACCTAAGTGGCATTAGGAACAGGAAAAAAAACAAGTGCCCTATATAAACATACCATTAATCATCCAAATGCTACTTTCAGATTTACCATTATTGATAAAATATTAGGAAATAAGACAAATAAAGGAGGTTGGCATAGTCTTTTGGACTCTAAAGAAAAAATGTGGATCATAAAATTAGGTGCTTTATTCTCAACTGGACTAAATGAATATTTATAATTAATTAACCAATGGCATGGCTTATGGGTATAGGCATCAGGTATTTAAGCACACTGTTTTATGGTTCAATATTAACACTGAGGAAGGCTGTTAAATTTTGTCAAGCCGAAACCGGTCTGTTTATGTGCTTTTTACATTAAATAGTCTGCTGCCTCTTCATTTGGATGTTTGTGTTAAAATTAAGCCATTTTGGAATGGTGTTAATAACGTTCTACAAGCTTTATTTAATGAATCATTTTATTTAACTAAAGCTCTTGTATTATTAAATGTGAACAGAGGTCCTCATTTGAATAGGTCAAACGTATCTAGTATGGACTATACTTGCAATTTCACAGAAGTGTATAACAAGATGGAATACTAACACAATACCAACTTTGGAAGACTTCTACAGCCTACTGAAGACCACAGCATTATTGGAAATTAAAATTAAAGAACTAAGACTTTATCCAAAGCCATTTATCAACAACCGTTGGGAAAAGTCTTATCGTTGATTGACACTATACATAATTGATCAGTCACTCTGATAGTGGATTGGACATACTTATAAAGTAACTTTATACATTATATCTGTTATAGTGTCAGGCTAATGTAAATAGTGCACATAGTTATTTAAGATGTTATGTATAAATACTATGGAATTCATTCAAATGTATTTAAAATATGAAAAAAAATTTGAAGAAAAGGATCACTAGTATGAAAAAACCCCAGTTAATTATCTGATACAGGACAGAGCAAAGTACACTAAACCTCATGTTTGGCCAAGAACTAGGTGAATATCAAGGTCCTTGTTATGTATTACATAGCCTACTCCCTCCTCCATCCACTAACAGGTATAAACATATGCTATAACCACTGCCTGTATAAAAATGCATAAAGAAATAAAGTAATCTCATAGCACACGGTGGTGCAGCAGTAGCGTTGTTGCCTCACAGCAAGAGGTTCTTCCATTTGATTCTCGGCTGGAGCACCTTTTGTGTGGAGTCTACATGATCTCCCCATGGTCGAGTAGCGTTCGAAAGACATGCATGAATGGGCGTGCCTTCATTGAAGGTTGGGCTTGGAGCTGACACCTTGGCACCGTAAATATCTACTGCCAATCATTAGTGGACCGGAGTTCCACTGAGGTGACCCCTAACTGGGAAAAGTCTAAAGAAAAACAACAACACCCAGAAAGGTGACTACTTTCAAATATATAATACATCTTGGTAAATAATACAAACTGTAAACCCTGCAGAAGTTATTTAGGAGTTTGATTTATTACCTTGGTTGTAGTAACTCCAAACCCAGCATGGAAGAAAGTATTAAACAACTACTACGTTCTGGTCTCCCAGTCAAGTCCCATCTTTGCACTCGTCCCATTCATTTGTTCCAGACATATTTTCAGCAGCATCCATCAAACTCATCTCATCATCCAGAATCTCAGGATTTGAAAATGATGTTTTCTGTGCCTGTCCTCTCTCATTGTCAAGTAGGTTCACTGCCAAGGGCTTACTTCTTTTGAAACATTTAACTTGTGTGTCCTCAAGAGCATTTGTTGCTCTGATTTGCCTTTGAGCTGACACATATGGTGGCTTAACATTGCCCCTTCCCTTCATTAGCTGTTCTAGTTTCTTTGGAGAACTTGAGGTAGATCTTTCTCATTGCCATGCACCACTCCTGTATATAATTGCTTGTAAGTACAGCCCCTAGACATTAAATATTGAACTGCTTCCTGATTACAGCATAAATTGTCAGATTCCAAGCCTCTGTTCACTGAAAGAATGGTCGGTCCCCATAGTGGGGAGTAATTCTGACTACATGTCCTGCCATCTTCCAGTCATCACCTCTCTCCTTGGCTATATATAAAACTATCTCTTTGTCATAGTTTAGACATTTTAAATTAAGTTCCTATGGTGGTTATTACTTCTGTTCTTAGGCATAAATCTTTTGACATTGTACATGTGGTCACTGCCATAGTTCTACAATGTGGTGTAGGCTCACTTCCCAATTTGCAGTGGAACTGAGTCAGACCACTCTTTTATCTTCTACTTTCCAGTTCTTCCACTTGCCACATCATCCCAATTTGATGGAATAGGGAAATGAGAGTTGGATAAGATGCAATATCTGTCCTCACTCAGGAACAGTCCTAAGTGCATCCCCAAATATTTTTTTTGCGGGGGGTGGGGGAGTCCAATGGGGAAAGTTTACTTTACCAACCAGAAGGGAAAGAGTGAGACTGCCAGATTTAGAGCTGTACTTAAAAGAAACTTGGGTTCATAGGTCTCAACCCCTTAAGAGGCCAATGTGGAACACAGACCCTAGCAATGTGAGACAAACAGTCAAAATGTGGAACACCCTATTTTCGCACTGCGCAAAAACGCACCATTTCCATGGGACCTGGCTGAAGTGGGCTTTCTGCCAGAAGTACTGAGTGAATACTGTATATTTTTAAAATTCAATAGGACACGCATCAAATAAAACAAAGTCAGCAGAAATCATTGATAAAATGCAATATTCAGTAGCAAATAATTACATAAAGGTATTCAAATGCAATTATTAAAAAAATTCTATTCAGCACCTGCTTTTCCAACCCTTCCGCATTTTCTCCAGTCAAAAAGGCAGCTCAAAAGAATTGTTTTAGGCAACGGCAGACCCTATTGCAAAGGGCCACCCTGCTCAAAGAGTTTCCCAGTCTGAAGCAGAGCATGTTTTCTTATTTTGAGATATTTATTCAAAACATGTGAAGGTCGCCAATTGTTGTACATCACTCCCTGTGAACTGGTAAGACAGATGGGTAATTGTCTTTAGTGGAGTTAAGATTACCAATTACTGGGGCTACTACTTCTGTCCCTTTAAAATGCAAATCTCACCCCCCCCCTTCTGTCTACATCAAGAAATTCACTGAGTTTGTAAGAGTATAGGCAGATTACATGACCTCATTTTAAAAAATGATGGGGTGGGGGTCCTGACTACATTAAATCTACCTGCATGATTCCCCACCACGAGTGTTTGCCCTGATAGTGCATCCTGCTTTATGCCATAGGTTCATCATTCAAACCATTCAAGCTTCCTTGTGAAAATAAGAAAAACATGCTGAGATTTGTAGTACGCAAACATAGTTTTGACTCGGGATAGCTGTGAAGTACCAAACCTTAGTGGCGTCAGTAAATCTGCAACGAGTCCGCTGATTTTGTTAATGCTGCTTCCATTTCCTAGAAGCAAAACTTAAACATGTTGAGATTATGCTTATTAGTCTAAGATGCTCGCTCACATCCAATAAAACTAGTCCCCGGACATCTGAGTATGCAGTAAAAAAGGGGTGTTCCCTTGGTCATCAGAGCACAGGTTTTCCTGAATTGAACATAAGCAGCAGGGAGGGCAGTACTGAGCACGTAAGGGGAGAGAGAACTGCATTGTCAGGCAAAAAAAAGTTCACTTGCTTAAAGATGTAAATGACTTGACTGTATTGTATATTGCGTTGCCGTTTGGCTGTAACTGTGATATACAAGCCAGTCAAAAGTCACAAAGCGGAGCAACGGTTGCTCATTGCCCACCTTTTTCTCATCTGTCTCACCTACCATGGCTTAACACTGTCCTAAGAAGTATATTAAGGGGACAAGCCCTGGTCAATGAAATCCTGGCAGAATTGCTTTAATACTTAATTCAGTGTAGTGAGTCTATCATGATGTCAGTTCCAATTTTGTATGCTTAACAATTTTACTGTCTAATTTGCCTGTCTGGCTTGGCTCATTACCCACTTAACAAATGTGAACATAAAAATACCACCACATACCTATTAAGACATCATAAATGTGTACGAAAATCTTATGGAACTGGTGCTGAAAAATCATTTCATTATTTTTGAAAAAGAGATTTTTTTTTACAGACAAAAGACATAGCCATGGGTTCAGCATGCAGGGGTCTATTTCCCAATGCAGTCATAATATAGGGGGAGAAAAAATTTCTTTTTGAGTCCACTTTCGATAGTTCATGCAAATTCTACACAGGTACCTGGGTGATATATTTATTTTGTGGGATGGATATATTGACATCATTCCCCAGTTCCTGGAACTCATCAGCAACACCACAGAATTTCCCCAATTCACCCACCAAGTCCATGATACCCATATAGCATATCTAGATTTTTGGCTCAAAAAGAACAATATCAACAAAAAATTTACTTCTGAAATTTACCGTAAAGAAACCTACTCTAATAAATTTCTCCACTACACAAGTGCACATCCCTGAGTGCAGAAGGGAGTGGTTGTCAAAGGCCAATCCGTGCGTGCTTCCCAAATGATCACAGTTGAGGAAAGGTGTTGGGATGAATGCAACCTGTTAAGGAACATGTTTTCGAAACTTGAATATCCACTTACTTTTATTAATGAATTAATGATTGAGGTCATGAATAAACAATAAAGAAAGCACTTCATACCCATCCTTGGGGCAACATTGCAAAATCATATTAGTCCATCGGTTATGGGTACACAAACATCCATACATATCACTAACAGGACCAATAATTATTCCTTTATTACAGTATTTCATCCGGACAGCTACTGTATTAGAAGCATACATACTAAAAATTGGAATATTTTGACAAATGAAAAACACATTAGAGAACATGTAGGTTTGGCTTTAAGCATTGTTTATATGAAAGGCCAAAACCTTAAAGCTTTATTACAGAAGAAATAAGTACAACAGTCAAAGCACTTTGGGATGGCAAAATGTGGCTGCTGCCTGTATTACAAGTAAAGCTTTATTACAGAAGAAATAAGTACAACAGCCAAAGCACTTTGGGATGGCGAAATGTGGCTGGTGCCTGTATTAAAAGTGTATTTTTAGTGGTAATTTGTCATTAATGGTGTCCAGTTTAGACCCAAAAAATATTTTAATTGTAATTCTACTCAAGTCATTTATTGTGCTCAATGCCAACACTATGAAGGGTTCTATGTTGGTAAGACAGAAAGACAACTATGTGACAGAATTTATAAGCGCACTTATGATATTAGAACTGTAAAGGGAACCAGTGCGCTTTCCAAACATACCATGGAATCCCCTGACCATACCTTTAAATTTTTCATTTTACAACAATTTGTCCTGTCAGATAGGAGCCTCTGGCCACTCATCTGGGAAAACTTGAACTTCACTGGCAATTGAAACTTAATGACATGAACTGACCTGGCTTGAATGACCAGATATCCATCACCTGTATTTTAAAACTGAAATCTTTAGAAAGGTGATGGCTGCAGTTTGTTGCCACTACATTATTAGTATGTAAAAAATCAGAAGCACATGTATAAGCTAACTTTAGTTTTGTTGTATTTCATGTCAGTGTTCTACCTGCATAGCCATTTAAATCTTGTAAAAATCCTTTTTAAATCCTCCCAAATGAGGCATGACATCACGGGGGGCTTGGCATTCATGTGATCTTGATTGCTGTATATATTGACTCAATTTTTCAAACATGGCTTTATCTCAACAAGTTTTCATTAAGAAGACGTAAGTGCTTATTGTTTACTTGTTTTTATCAGCATTTCAATATTAAAGCAACCTATTTATCATGAACTGTGGCTCCAGGTGCACTGTGTCCATACTTTTGAACTACCTTGGATTGCAGTTTGTTCTTTGTGGATTACAACTGTGTAGCATCTTCTTAGAAACATTTAAAGATCTTTAATCAGTTATATCTATTTCCTTTCCAACTTTTCTAATGATTGTGTATATGACTCAGTACATTCTGTCTCTATTAGGCAGTCCAGACATGCAGTCTCTGCACAGCTAATCCTCTCCATGAAGAGTAACTTCCTCATATCTTGGAAGAATTTTGTTGGAGTCCTCTGTCTGGCCCTTTCTCTGCACTTCCTAGTCACTGGTAGACCTTCATACTTCCCTGACATAATTCTGCATGCACATATCATGTCCTCCTCTGCCTCATTTATCTTCAATAGAGATCAACTTCTGGTTATTCACTCTGTTTCTTTGCATAACTGAAGCAAAGTCCACATCTTATTACGAGGTTCCCTTGCATCCAACTGGCTCTTTTGTGTAATTTTTTTTGGAATTTCCTTCCAGATGTGCCATAATTCTTTGATTAAGTAGACTCCAAAACTGAACACAGTGCTCCAGGTAATGGTTTTACCAGTATGATTACCATGCCTTGAAACAAACCACAACAAAATGCATCCTACCATTCTAGCTGTAGCTGCTCCTACTTTATCACTCTGATTGTGTAATGTACACACTTAATAAGTTACATCAGATTTTTTGGTACTTATGTATTATTGCAACCATGTTACCGCAACAAAGTCATTGCCGAATACACTTTCGTTTTATTCACTTATTCATTTATCAGTATGGACTATGTAAAAAACGCACTGCAAACATTGAAAAAAGTGCACAGAAATATTCAAAAGTTGTAGTAAAACATCAGATAAGTAGCACTGAATTTTACAGCCTTGTTCGAGCAGTGCTTTTACATAAGCTTCATCAAATCTGACGGTTTATGTTAAAAAGAGGGGGGGGGTCCAGGAAATGGCGGTTTTCAATGTTTTTATATTTTTGGAAATTCTATTGGGTCTTCAAGCAGGTCTTCAAACTAAAGAAAAGTAGATAGCTAGTTCCTAAGGTTTGTTCATTTAAATTGTTTTTAAAATTAAGATTAAAATAGGGCATTGTTGATTACTGGTGTACTGGATTCTGGCAGTGGGGGAACTGCATGGCCTGTTTCTACTGATTGAAGTGATCGCATTTGGTGGAGTGTACTTTGGTCTTCATATGGTTGCTTTTGTCTGTAGTAAATTGTGCCCTGGGTAACATCGGATGACATGGGAAGTTATAAATAGTGAGTTGTCTGGAGCGTGGTTGCAATAATACGTAAGTACTGATCTTTTTACTGCCCCTACACTTGAAAATCCACTCCCTCTAAATAGCATACTGCATAAGAAGGTTACCTTGCACAAACATATAGGACTCTGTCTGCATTTTCACTGAATCTTACCTGCCGTGTTTCAGATTACGTACTTATCTTTTCCAAATCTTTTTTAGACTACATCCTCAATATCACCTGTCTTTGTGTCATCAGCAAAAAAAATCAGGTTTTATTAACTGTCTCCTTAAATAAAAGTGAATAGCACATTGTGAAAATCCTTTGAGAAATAATCCTAATGTACCATGCCTCTTAATCCATTCACATTTTAATTTATTGTGTTTTCATAAGCCTCTCTGCAGTTATTCTTCAGCAGATACAAAGCTATATTTCTTATACTTCATTTCTCTTACATAAATCAGCAAACTAATTGTGGCTGTTTCCACCAAATATGTAAAAGTATGTTTTTATTATTGTAGCCAATAGAAAAAAATATCACCACACATATTCCACAGTGCTTTGCTATGTAAACATGGCTCGTTAACCCAGTCTTGAATACACGGTTCTATTAATGTCTGTTTATGCAGTGCTTCTAAATTAATGCCAGTAAGAGTGAAACTAGAACAATAGTGAGATGGTACTGAATGAGTATAGTGGGATGACACAAATGGCAGTATATCTTGAACATTTTTCCCTTAAAACTAAGCTTATGGTCATCATCATCTTCTTTCGGCTGTTCCCGTTAGGGGTCGCCACAGCGGATCACCTGTTTCCATTTCTTTTTGCCTCTGCATCTTGCTCTGTCACACCAACCACCTGCATGTCCTCTCTCACCACATCCATAAACCTTATCTTAGGCCTTCCTCTTTCCCTGTTACTTGGTAGCTTCATCCTTAGCATCTTTTTCCCAATATACTCAGTATCCCTCCTCAGTACATGTCCAAACCAATGTAATCTTGCCTCTCTGGCTTTGTTTCCAAACCTTCCAACCTGGGCTGACCCTCTAATATACTTATTCCTAATCCTGTCCACCCTCATCACACCCAGTGCAAATCTTAACATCTTTAACTCTGCCACATCCAGCTCAAACTCCTGCCTTTTTGTCAATGCCACTGTCTCCAACCCATATAACATAGCTGGTCTCACTACCCTCTTGTAGACCTTCCCTTTCACTGTTAAAGGTACTCGTCTGTCACAAATCACCTGACACTCTTCTCCACCCACTCCATCCTGCCTGTACTCTCTTCTTCACCTCTCTTCCACACTCACTGTTACTCTGAACTATTGACCCCAAGTATTTAAACTCATCCACCTTCGCCACCTCTACTCCTTGCATCCTCACCATTCCTCCTCCCTCTCATTCACACACATATATTGTGTCTTAGTCCTGCTGACCTTCATTCCTCTTCTCTCTAGAGCATATCTCCATCTCTCCAGGGTCTCCTCCACCTGTTCCCTACTCTCACTACAGATCACAATGTCATCTGCAAACGTCATAGTCCATGGGGACTCCTGTCTGATCTCGTCTGTCAAACTGTCCATCACCATTGTAAATAAGAAAGGGCTCAGAGCTGATCCTTGATGTAAACCCACCTCCACCTTAAATGCATTCATCACTCCCAGCGCAGACCTCACCTCTGTCACACTACCCTCGTACATATCCTGTACCACTCTTACATACTTCTCTGACACTCCTGACTTCCTCATACAATACCACAACTCCTCTCTAGGCACCCTGTCATATGCTTTCTCTAAGTCTACAAAAACGCAATGCAACTCCTTCTGACATTCTCTGTACTTCTCCATCAGCACTCTCAGAGCAAACATCACATCTGTAGTGCTCTTTCCCGGCATGAAACCATACTGCTGATCACTAATCATCATGTCCCTTCTTAACCTAGCTTCCACTACTCTTTCCCATAACTAAGCTTATGGTATTACAATCAATTTATTGTAGGTATTACTTTGTTTCCTACTGCACTATAAAGAGTTGTTGAAATAAAATATTTTTGGTCCTTAATGTATTGCAATGGACATTTTGGCCTAGTTTTTGCTCTCATATTATCATGCACAAAAAACGAATGAACAGCACTCTAATTTAATAAACTCTAGATTAAAATTTGCCTTGTGAGTTAGACGTATGTATTCCTGACTATAGAAAACTAAGTGTTTACTGATGCTAGAAACTCATTTTCATAAATTATAGGGAATAATGTACTAGTAAATGCAGTGAATATCAATAATCACATGCTTCTATTACCATTCCTTCTTCTTATGTCTCAACCTGTAATTAAGAGTGATTTGTGAGTGGCTCAATGCTG
The DNA here is from genome assembly GCF_019279795.1 of Protopterus annectens. Lineage (NCBI taxonomy): Eukaryota > Metazoa > Chordata > Ceratodontiformes > Protopteridae > Protopterus > Protopterus annectens. The sequence goes on from NC_056734.1 coordinate 535,070,203, forward strand.
TTGTTTAAACCAAACAGGGTGGGAGGTTGGCATAATGGTTAAGGTGTTTACCTTACAAACACAAGGTGCAGGGTTTGATTCTCACATGGGGTAATTGGTTAGGCTTAAAATGGCCCACATGGGCAGTTAGCCTAGTACTAACCTATGAACCTATTTATCAGACAATATTTGTTTCTTGTTTCTGTTTATATGTATTTTCTAGTAGTTTGCAGTATCTTACAAATAAAGTACTGTCACTGTCAAAAGCAGTAACTGATGTCCTTTAGAGAGCTGTACGTTCAACTATTCCTATATATTCTTAGTTCAGCAAAAGTTGTTTGCATCAGAGAACTTACTGCTGATGATTTCACTCATTATTCTTTTCAACCGTTAATAATGTTAAAGATATGTGCATCAGGGAAGAACTTTTCTGATAATGAATTCAAAAACAAAACCCACGAAACTGCAGACACCCCAGCAGAAAAAAGCAAACGATAAACAAGTCCAAAAAGTGCTACTGGGGTATGGCTCCAGAGTCAAAGAAAACGAAGTATATAAAAGCTCTCCACAGTACTGCCTTTATTCAAGCACAAGCGCTTTCACACACAGCTTCATCAGGTGCATACAATACAATAGAAAACACACCCTTAAATATCAACAGAGCAAAACACATGACCTTAGCTTATACATGTTTAAAGACATAACACTCTTATTAAATACAATTCGCTATCTAATAAAACATTTATTAAAAAATACAGTAAATATTCTAATGTGTACTAAATTATATAAAAATAAAAATAAAAGCAACTAAAACTACCTATTAAAACCTCTCTTAGATAATATTGGTTTCATGGAAACAAATTCATTTAGCCCATGACCAAAATTCGCTCTCAGTGACACTATCCATCTAGCCTCTGTCTCTTCAGTTCTAGCTCTGATGTCTCCTCCCTTAATAGTCTCATGGTGCCAGAGCCATAGCCTCAAGCTAAACGCCAAAACGTGTATAGTCATCCCCTTTGGCAAAAACAAAGTGCCCACAAATTACCACATAGGTGGTAATCCATTAAGTACAGAAGAAGTAATTAGGGACCTGGGGACCCAAGTTGATAGCAATCTCTCATTTGACAACCACGTGGCCAAAGTGGTTAGAAAAACATTTTATATAGCCCACCTAATCATGAAGGGATTCACATCTAGATCAGGGGAGGTCATCGTGCCTCTTTACTCATCCCTCATCAGGCCCATAATTGAGTACAATGCCCCTTTGGGATGTACCTTACCAGACACCTGCAGCAACTGGAAAGACCCCAAAAGTACCTCACCAAGAGGATCAAGGGGCTCAAACAGATGCCGTATGCTGCCCGGTTAAAGAAACTCCAGCTCTACTCAGTAGCATACCGCCTGCTCAGAGGCGATCTGTGCCTGACGTATAAAGCCATGTCCAACCCGGAATTAATGGACATGCTGCACCTCAGAAAATCCAAATCCCATCGAGCTACGCGCTCAAGGGACTTAAACCTCAGCACTGAAATAAATAGGACATGCTGGAGGGACAGATTCATAACCCCGAGGCTCCCTTCACTCTGGAATAAAATCCCAGTCCAGGTTAGGCAGAGTCCCTCATTGACTCTCTTCAAGAGGAATCTTGATGAGTGGATGGGAGATCATAGGTTTACCCCGGGTATCACTTCTGTGGCACTGTTAGACAGAGGCACAGTATACTAACCTCGAAAAAAGGGCATAGCAAAATTAATTTAAAATGGGTGGTGAAAGCCATACACACTCTGGCTAGGCTTATAAATGCCCTAGGGCAGATAGCCTAGTATGAACCTATGAACAAGAAATCACATGTTCCAGATATGCTTAGAGAGTGTCTGTTCTAGGCCTGTCATTTACCTTTGCCATGGTTCCCAGTTCCTGGTTTCTCTGAAGTCTCACATATTGGAGATCATTCTCTTGCCTTATTTCCAGGCTACTAAGGTGCTGAGAAGTTTTAGACAACTTCTATCCCCAAATGCAGGTATGTTATTCTTAGTGCTGCTGTCAATGTTCGGTGTTACAGATATTAATAGAAGCAGGGTGGTTTCATGTATGACTTTTGTTTCCTTTCTCCTGGATCGTATAAATACTTCCTTTACTGACAAGATCAAGAGGAGATAGGGTACTTACTACATTACTGAGAACCTTCTGCAGTTTGGCAAGGTTATGGATGTAGTGGGGGAGACGTAAACCTCTCTTCTAGCTGAACAGCAGCTGTGGATTTCCTGAACAGGTGACCTCAGCATTTGTATAATAAAGCTGTCAAACACTGTTCTTTTCCGCACCTGCCCTTCCTATTAACTCATTAAAACAAGCTGCTTTGGTTCCTATCTGTTTGTTGTCCTAGGTATGTAGAATCTGTACAGTACACTTTAGGGGCATGGTCTGAAACAGGTTGTCTTTTTTAATTTTAGCTGTTCTCCACGGAATGTAAATATAAAGCTTGTATTTTACTAAAATGTAAATGCTTTTAAGTGGATTAGTCGGGGGGGGTCCTCATTTCTATTTACAAACCCCAGTATAACTAGAATGTTCAGATGAAATCCAGAAATTTATTTATTTATTTTATTTTATTTTTATTTTATTTTATTTTATTTATATTTGTGTACCGGGTAGTGTACTGATCTCAGCAGACCTTTTGCAGGCATAGCTGGGGTGAATAGGATCACATAAGAAATAAACATATTTCCAGGTACAATGATATGATATAAAACATATACATATTTACAGTTGCAAAAATATGCTACAACATTTAGTTCAGTTGCAAAAATATGCTACAACATTTAGTTCAAGAAGCAGTTTACAAAGTCAAAACATGGATGGAAAATGGACTTATGCTTAGCATATGAAATGAATGACTTTTTCGACTGTGTAAAGTATGTAAAGGTCAGGATGCTCGGGTTTCAGGTCATCTTTTCCCTCTTGCTTTAGGTTATTAAATATTGTCAGTAGGGAGGTAACCTATTAACATTTCAAGGTCTTTTTAAAACACAAAACCCTTGATTAGTGGCTCAGGGTCTCAGCTCATTCAGTCCAACGTACTGTTTTCTGACAAGTTGTTTGCCCTCTGGATATCTGCTATATGCTTTGGAGTGGCGATCCAAACAGCCATATATTCCACTGTTCCACTTCACGGATAGGTATTTACCGGTGATTATTTTTACCAGCTCTTTAGCCTCAAAAATTTTAAGGACCCAGCCCTGGTTCCAGTCTCCTTGCATCTCCATTAGCCAGAAGAAATTGTTCCCAATCCTTATATTCACAGTTTTATTCATGGAGCAGCCCTGCTGTGTACTAGCTGCAAGACGTTTTTGCTATGACATTAGACTTTCCATTGATCTTTTTGACAGGTAGGGTGTCGTCACCAGAAGATCCAGCACATACTCTGCTTCACATGCTTGGGTCTATCACAAGTTGTATTTTTGTGGTAATTAGAGAAGGTCAGAAAAGATTGGGAAGAGAGATTAGATATGCAATTCACAAAGAAACAATGGAAGATAATGCATGGCTCCCTAATATACAACAAATCTAGAAGATGTAGGATCTTTCTGTAGAAGTATTTGCATAGATACTTTCATACCTCAAACAGACTCCTAAGAATTTTTCCTTAGGTAGATGGCAAATGTTGGAGGTATAATAGGGAAAAAAGTGCTACCTGGGAGCATATGTTCTCCAAGTGTAATGAACTGGCAGACTTTAAAAATTCTTTACAAAGCACTCTGTCAGAAATATTAGGGTATCAAATGACTGTTACCAAGGAATTTATGTTTTGAGCTGGTATACAGAATCTGAATTGCCTAGACTAGACAGTCTACGGCCTTATTAGCTTTAATTCTTGTGACTGCAAAAAAAACCCCACAATTTCCAGAAAATGGAAATCAAAGTCTAAACCAACTATACTTGAAGCAATGAATATTGTAACAGAAATAAAAGAACAGGAAGTGGGATCGTTAGAAAAGGTTAGGAGTAAATTACATATAAAAGTGGAAACTATGGGAACAATACATGCAGAAAAATGTTTTGGCATGGGGTTTAAGCATAGGCAGGAATAGAGCAATTTATGTAATGTTACTTTGATTATATGGTATTGAACAATATCTGTGATGTATAATGTTTGAAAATGTGAACTTGTTAATATGATTTGATTACCTTAAGTCTGCCTGTGTCACAAATGGTAATTCAATAAAGGTGTTTAACAAAAAAGATGTATCTTTGCGGTTTTATATACACTAGTTTGGATATTGCCATTAACCACAGTTTGTCAAGAACTGCAGAGTCATTATGATCTTTTGAGTCCTGATCCAGTATTCCCCAGCTTAGCAGATCATTTGTTTTACCAAAAAAGGGTTATCCATCCTTTTGTCCATTCCTAAGGCAGTTTCCTTCACTGGATGTCCCCATGATAGAATGGGACTCTGTGGTCGCAGCAGATCAGAGGCCAGGGTTCTAGAACCATCCTACAGAATGTAGACATACCAAATATTCTGACAGAAGACTCGCAGTCTGTTGACTCTGCTCAACTATTGCAATTAGTCCCCTGATCTGCTGGAGTCTTGCTTGGGGTTCTACTGGGATCTAGTGTCCCTTAGTCCTAACTCACATTAACTGCTAAAGGTGTCTGGTTTTCAGGCATTTATAAACCAGTTTTCTGTTCCTAAGCTTGGGTTTGACCCAGAAGAGATATAAAGGTAGGCAAGTTCAAGAAGATAGACTGGTTGTTGGTTGTAGCTATGGAAAACTCTTCCAGAACAGGCAATTATTGTTTTTTTTTTTTTTTTTTTTGCCTCAAAACTGATCCTTGGCAATTAATGTCAAAGGCCACTCCAACCACAATGCGACTGTTTCTAGTGCTGTTTTAGGAATGTGCCCAATGTTGCTCACTTGGTGCTGTGGCAGTTTGGTGTTCAGTTTATACCTTTATGAGGTATTATTGTTTTGACCTTGATCCCAAGATTCAGGCTTCCTTTAGTACCTCAGTTTCAGTGTTTATCTTTATGAGCTTGACTGTCCTCTAGTTAGTTATAAGCATCCTAATCTCCAGCAAATCCCAATAAAATCACAATAAGCCAAAGGGAGTACCAGCAACAAAAAAAAAAGCAAAGGCAAAAAGTCCATAAAAAGCAACAAAATCAAAACATGCGATAGTAGTAGTAGGAACGCTAGGAGCGTTCTTTATTCACACAACAAAATTCTACTGACGCGCTTTCACTTCCTCAGACTGTAACAAACCATCTAACCTCACAGTCATTTTATATAATTTTACACATATACACACAATCATTACAATCATTCAATGAAATATTTAAAGAGGCCAATCGACACTCCATGAAAAAATATTTATATTTAATATGTAACTCAAAAACACTCAAACTTAAAAAAATTAAAACTAAATTAAACAAAAAATCTAAAAAAAAAAAAAACAAAAATAAATACAAAATATAAACAAAATACAAAAATAAATAATATATGCACAATAATATAATATATAAAAATATAAAAATAATATTCCTCTGACAATCTGACAGAATATATGAATAGGAAGGTGCATTGATGTCATCTTCCTCTTTTAATGATCTTGCCTCAGGGAATGCTGGCTTGTCCATGGGATTCAGCATGGATGGCAGGACACCTGTATGCATCCATCGCAATCCAATTTCCCATTCATCTTTCTATGTTACCTATAATGATTATAATGTATAAGTGTTGGATAACATGTTTGTAGTTTGAATTCATTTTCAGTTTGACATCAGTTGACATGTTATTGCATTATTAGGACATTATTAGGGTCTTTCACTCTCATTTTATAGCAATGCTCCCAATTCTTCTGAAATTGCTTTATTGTTTTTCAGCGCATTAAGCAAGCGGAGAGGAGTGCAAGTCCCAAGTAGAGATTTAGAATTAGTCCCCTACCTGAATGTCCTGTGATAAGCTCTCTCTAATCCCTGCCCTGTAATGGCTGGGAATGGATGGTAACATTGATTGATTACATACTAATAAATTACCCAGCGAACAAATGGGAATAATATCCGCCTAATTTTTAGTGGCACTTTTAATCTTTCAGGTTCTTTCTTTTTTATATATATTATCTTATTTTAAATCCTTGATTTTACCAATGATCATTAAATCCTTCCAGTCAAAGCTCACAGTTTTTCAATACCCAAATTTTTGTAGGCATCCCTTCACATTGTAGAAAGTAAAAAAATAAAAATAGGTAAAGTAACACTGGTATCTCTATGCTACCTCATACCTCTCACCTCTAACCTCATTGCTCAAAGTGTTATCAAAGAAGTATCGGCTGGGCACCTTCTCTTACTTTTCTTTACTTTTATTTTATAACTTTTCAACACTATTATACATGATCTGGCTATTAACATCTCTCCAATCTCCTCTTCTCTCCTCTTCATAACCTTCATTCATGAAATTCTCTCTAGGAGGCTCATTCTGGCCTCCGCTTATGATGGTTATTGAAACGTGAACTCGTTGCATATATTCTATATAAATAAGGTATTCTGTAACAGCTCTTTTCTGTGGACAGCTGTATCAACATACCAGATATATATATGATTTGTTTTGTGTTTAGCTTTTAATTTTAATTTGCTGCCTTTCTTTTTTTTTTGCTGGCCTACCCTTCAGCATTTTGATTTTTGGGTGATTGGGATAGTTCACAGGCTCTCACTCTCCGCTTATGACTTTGATTTTTATTTTTATATTATATTTGCTTGGTGTGTTGCTTCAGCGTATATCTATTCTTCTCTAGTTAGTTATGTCCTACTTTATCAATCTACTCATTATTTGTAAGGAGAGGCCTGATCCATCTCTTTCTAAATCCTAGGAAGAGCTGTAATGTCCATTTGTTAAATGATCATATCAGCTTGTGCACTCCACACTGAAGAGCGAGTCAGGTATGATACAGGTAATTTTTTCTGATGGGGGAAGTGTCCACCTAACAGTCCATTCTACCTTATTTCAGTTGGTGACTATGGTACATCCCCCTCTCTAATGGATTCCCTAATGGCAGACCTTCACCCAGCTCTTTGCCACCACTCTAGTCCAGTAGGCACATTACCTCCCTCTTCCTAGGATGGGCAGTCTAACACCAGCTGTTTGTTCTCACCCATTTTCTTTCAAAGATTTTTTGCAAAGCATTTATCCATTTTAGAGGACCCTTGAAGAAAGATATGAGCATATTAACCATATCTGTTGAATTTTGAAAGGCCCTCTGCTTTGGGTAGTTATTGCCATCCGACCACCCTGTACTTTCAGGTGACCCTTTCATCTACCTTACACATGGGCATCATTGTAAGAATGGCAGGTTTATAATTTTATATCTCCATTCATTTATGTCTTTCAGGTGTGCCTGCTTAAGTACCATGCCTTTGTAAACCTAAAGTATGACTTGTCTTGGCTAAGGGGATAAACATGCTTTGAAATATGAGAGTTTGAGAATAACAAAAATGCATCAAAGATCCTCATGAAAGAAGAACAAGTTGTTATGCACTACAGAGGGTCAATTGATATGGTGAGCACGTATGTGTTTGTGGGTCTGTTCCAGCTTGCTCATCCGCTGATCACGCCTTTTAGTTTTTTCTTCATTTCCTCAGTGACTTTGGAAATTCCTGTGCCGTACCTACCAGAGATATGTCCTTCCCATTCTGTTTGCAGGCTACGGTCTCAGTTTCTGCATCCTTGTATTCATATGATGCATTTTAAACCATAACAAATTTACACCGTTTCTGAAACTACCGTAAAACAGGCACAAACACGAACTAAGATCCTCAGGATAAAAGAAATAGGAGACTAATCCATGCCAGCTCACACTACAAATAATTTCATTGAAGACAGTTATGTGCTTTCATTCCTAGTCTTTTTCAGAACTTCCTGAAAACTAATAAAAGCCACAATACAACAATTTAAATAAATTGCCAGCAGCACATGACTAAAAGCAACCAATGACAAAATGTTCCATAAAACCAGTTAATATATATTAGACTTTCTTAATTTTAAAGTTTAATTTATAAAACATGATCCATTTAAGCCAGGATAACTTCTGGCATTTAATTTTAACTGCAACTTTAACTCACATGCATCTAAATGTTTATCAAAAATCCATCCCTATGGGTCCTGATCAATTTGTTCTATAATGAAAAAAAACAAAACTGTGTATAGCAAAATCCACCAAATGTTTGTATAAAGTATTATTAGCTTTTTCATCTTGATATGCAACAAATGTTCATATACTCTATGCTTAGAAACTCTAAAGGTCTTACCTATATAGTAAGATGGCATGCCAAGCACTGAGATAAATACATCACATTTTGAGTATTACAGTTAAAATGTCCCTCGACCTGATAATTTCTTCCTCTGATCTGAAAACTATCACTACAGATAGTATAAGGACATTGGGAACAAGAACCACACGTCTTCATTCCATTTTTCTTTCTAGAATGACATTGTAAATCATGTTTATTTTCTAAATATTGACTGAATGATCTATCCCTTCCATAAGCAACCAAAGGTTTGTCTCCTATTATATTTAACAACTTTGTGTCAGAGAAAAGTAAATTCCAGTTTCTTACAAGGGACCCTACTATGGCTTTACTGTCCAATGTACAGATAGAAATAAAACTCTTCCTGTTTTTATCAAATGGGGCTTCTCTGTATATATTAACTAAAGAACTAGAAACTCTAGGATGGTCATGCGATAACAGGGGAAGATAAACCCCTGACTGTCTCTTTATCGAAACCTCATGTCTAATAGCTAAAACAAAATCCAAAGGATATCCTCTTCTTAAAAACATATCCTTGAGTATATTACATTCTCTAATAAAAGTGTTAAAATCTGAATGTACAAACTGGCCTTTCACTACAGATTTCTTTTGATGCAATGGATGCGAGCTTTAAAAATGGAGATAAGTATTAGAAAAAAATAGTAGAGGTAAATCTGTTATTTTCAATATAATTTTTATCTCCACGCCTAAAAAAGAAATTTTATTTTCATCATAACTAGATGTAAAATTTAAGAAGGGAACAGTATCGTTAATATAAATTAAAAAATCTTATAACTTCTCCTTCAAATCTTTCCGTAAAATAAATATATCATCCAAAAAATTACCACCATTGCCCAAAAGGACCATCAAATATGTACCGATCATCCCATTCAGCCATAACATAATTAACAAACATGGGGGCACATGCTGGCCCCTTGACTACTCCTGTAACCTGCCTATAAAATTGCCCTTTGAAATACAAGAAATTATTCTTTAAAAAACATTTTAGACCAGTTATTATCCACAATAGGGTGAAAGGGAGGATGAAGTATGTCCTTATGTATTTTAGGAATTCCAAATATACTTGCAATTGCTAGCTTATCATTAACCATAAAATCATACTCATCTTTGAATATTTGACCTTAAAACAACATGTCATTTCACAAATAATCAGTCTTACAGTAAGCAATATTAAATTCATTACGTAATATTTCTTCGCAATAGTTTTCACACTTTTTTTTGTTTAGGGCATTTGTTTTTTGGTGGAGTACTTCTATGTTTTAGTCAGTCATGATTTAGTAGTGGAACCATGTACCAACAGATGGTATCAGCAGAGTTCTAGTGACTATCATATTAAAAAAGTGAGAGATGTGGGAAAACAGCAGGACACAACACAAATACATAATATGGGTGGCTTCACGGAGACATAAGTATTATATTACACAAAGGGTAGTGGATTATTAGAAAAACTTGAAGTAGCAGAACTTTCAAACACAGTACACATATTCAAAAATACTTTGGAAAAACAAGACAGTTCTTACAAGGGTGGGATAAAAATTATTATGCTGTTGTTTAATGGGGTCTGTAGTTTATCCAGAAGGTATGACATTTTGAAGACTAAGTGGAATAGTTGATTGTATATTTACTTAAAAATCTACATTTTTATGCAAAGGGGGATCCAGAATTAATTGAAATGGAGGGTTGAATGGGAAGTGAGGAGAAACACAGTGTTGAAAGAGCAGCTGTGTAACTCCATTAAATGTAGGCTTATGCAGGTGTGGAAGAGATCAGTAAGGAAGAAGAATCTGAGTGTAAAATGTGCTTAATCTGAGGAAATTGTGTTTAAAACCAGTCAAACAATGGCATAAAGCTCATTTAACTGATGAAACCGAGAGAAACTATGTAGCAGATAACAAACCTGAGGTGGTATAGTGAAGGGTATGGAAGCTGTGTAAGAATAAAGCAACTCATTTGCCTTTTCCGTGGTGCTATCACCATGTGTAAGATGAATGAAGAAACAAAAATGAAAGTATTCAGTCAGTGACAAAGCACCTGATATTATGATCAAGAGTATGTAACAGAATGTTTTAGGAGCAGAAAAGCTGGATCAGATATTTTGTACTAAAGACCTCCTGCATCGAAGTGCCATCATCATCATGATCATGTCCCTTTTCTCTCATTTTCTACATGGAGCTAGGGTGTAATGTCAACTTTTGCCATCTTTCTCAATTCAATGCCACTTTTCTACCTTCTTCATCAATCACACCTGACTGTCGGAGGTCTTCTGTCACATAGTTCATCCTCCTCTCTGCTGGATGCCCTCGTTTCATCTTGCCTGCTGTCCAAAATCTTCTTCACCAGATTGTCTTCTCTATTTCTGCACATGTGGCTGAATCACTGAACCACTGTAATCTGTTTTCTTTGGCTTCTGCTCTGACATACTCATTTCTTTGCCTGCCTCACAATGTGAATCCTACCACCCATCTCAGGACACTTCTTCTTTATCACCTCTAGTGTCCTCAACTACTCTGCCTTTACTGTCCATATTTCTGTATCATGCAACAATACTGGTCATGCACTGTTCTGTACACCTTACTTTGCAGCTTCTTTGGCATTCTTGTGTCATATACTACCCCCGATACTAATGGCTTTATAGGTAAGTACTAGAATAGATGCCCTTCTGGACCATTTTAAACCTAAGCAGTTTCTCTTTGTGTGAATCAAACCCTGTATCTCTTCTGTGTAATGTAAACACCTTCAATTATACCAACCCCCTACTACTCTGTGTCGGTTGGCTGCAGCCCCTATAATTCTAGCTTTGACCTCCTCATTCAGGCTTCCCTTCTCATCCAACCACACATACTTGAAGCTGTTAACCTTGGATCACTATTTTTCCTTCCATCTCAGTTCTCAGCTTTTTCTGATTTCCCCATTTGCTGCCATTACAACTGTCTTATCTGTACTCAGTTTCATACCACACATTCCATTCCCCTAGTCTTTGCTGAAGTTCCTGTTCAGAGTCTGCTTGTAATAATGCCACATTGTCTGCATACAACAACCTTGTTAATCTGTCTTGTCTGACCTCTTTGCTAATGTAGTCCATCACCAGTATGAGCAGCAGTGGGCACAGAGCTGAAGCCTGATGCACACCCACTCCCACTGGGAACCCCTCTGTGAGGCAAAACATAGGGTTGGTTATTTTATTTATTATTTATTTTACATTTGTTGACCGGGATAGTCCAGCTGGATACATATCCGTTTTCAGTGGAGGCCCGGGGAGAAAAGCTCCAAGGAACAGAGGTACAAGAGACAAATTACAAACAATACAATGGAAATTAGACATTTAGTATAATACGTTAAGTACTCTTCTGATATTGGAAAAGCTCCTAAGAATATTGATACAAGAGCAAAAATTCCAAGCATACAACAGAAATTAGACATTTAGTACAATAAGTTGGTACACTTCTAATATTGGATAAGAACAATAAGTAGATAAATAAAAAAGATGGAATCCTGGGAAGAAAGGAGTTTGTAGATGGATTGTAAAGGTTATAAGGTGACCCAGTTGAGTTAGGTTACGTAGTGGCTATGCAAGGCCGTGTGTGGACATGGGCATGGTATATTAATCAGGGTTGGGGCATGGGCATAACCATTGGGTTTTTAGAAATGCACGGAGGTGAATTTTAAATTACAACTGTCTTATCTGTACTCAGTTTCATACCACACATTCCATTCCCCTGCTACATTCTGATCTGAATCTGAACTGCTCATCTCCCATTTTACTTTCTACTACTCTGTGTATTAATTTATCAGTCATTCTCTTCAGAACTTTCATGCAGTGTGACAGAAATTTGCTACTTCTGTACTGCTCACAGTTGTGGATATCTCCTTTTTTCTTGCATACTTGCACTACCCTGCTTACTCTCCAGTCATTTGAGATATGCCTTTCTAAGAGTACCCTCAGGAGCCATTTCTCCCCATCTCACCCAAGATCTTGATCACCTTTAGGGTGGTCTCCTCCTCTGCATTCATTGCGGGCTGTGTTTGGGGTAGTGCAGCTTCTATGGGGTTTCTTCCTTCAGAAGCTATTGGAAATACTCATTCAGTCTGCATTTGCTGTTATGTGGATGGGTGAGCAGGTTGTTGCTACCATCCCTTATGAAGGGTGTCTGAATATCTTCTTTATCTTTCTGTCTTTGCCTTGCAACCTGATAGAATTTGTTTGTGCTATCACTTTCCAAAAGCTGGTAGAGTGCCTCTGATGCCCTTTTCTTTGATACTGCAACTCATCTGTTACCTGTTCATTAGCTGACCAGTATTCACACTTTTTCTTGCATTCCTTCTTTCTTTTGATGACTTCCTGGACATCTGAATTCCACCAACAGCATACCTTATGTATTTTATCTACAGTCCCTCACACATGCTGTTTTCAGGTGCTACCATTTCATTTCCAACTCCACCTGTTTTCTCTTCTTCCTGATGTGCTAGAGCCCTGAGTAATTCCTTGAACACTTGTACTGTCTCTCCAGTTAACTTCCAGGTCTTCAGCCTAGCCTCTGTGACCTTAGAGAACCTTCCCTGACCACTGCTTGTAGCTGATTGTGAAAAGCAGTAGTTCATGCTGACTGTTTCACTGTGGATGACTTTGCAAATGCTGATTCTACCCCAGTGCCCTGTCCTAAGTAGAAGGACGTCTACCTGAGTTGCATGTTGGCTACTTTATATGTCATCTTGTGACTGTCTCTCTTGCTGAACCATGTGTTGGCTATCATCAACCCATTTGCAGGACAAAAGTCTAGAATGGCCTCTCCGTATTTATTCCTGATCCCCACGCATCTGGACCCAAGCAGTCCTTGCATCCTGTTCTGTCTGTCCCAATAATTGCATCCAGGTCACCAATTACCAACACCAATTCATGTTGTCCTGCTATATCTTGCAGGTCTTGCAACTGCTGTCTGAATACACTGTTTTCCTCACTATCACACCCCTGATGTGGGGCATAGGATGAGATTATAAATAGCGCCCTAGCCTTACACTGGAGTCTGGCTGCAATGAGTCTGTCACTAAGTACAATGGCATCCCTCAATGTCTTCCGAATCCACTCCGTCACCACAGTTCCCACACCACTTCTAGCCTGTCCTCCTGAGTAGTAGACTCTGGATTCCAAGCTAAGTGGCTTTGCTGCACTACCCTTTCATCTTGATTCTTGGATACACAGGGATATACAGCCCGTCCAGCTTCCTCCTTACCATTCTGTCATCCATTTCCAAGCTTCCTCTTGTCAGTGTATCTCCAGGGAATGTAGCAAGTTGTCATTCATGCTTGGTAGGTTAATTCGTTTTACATCTAACGGTCACTATCCCAGGTAGCCCAAGCTCAGCAACTAGACACTGGCTGCATATCTCTTCTACAGTCTTCACAAATGCTGTTTCCAGGTGTTGCCATTATTTTGTAGGGTGCTAGAGCCCAGACTAATCCTTTGAACACTTGTTGCTGCTGGGCTCTATGGTGAGCACACAATGGCCAATAGGGGGCACATACACCCCTCCCACTGTTAGCATGGGTCCCTAGCATAGGTTGGAATAGGCTGGGTCCTCATTACACTTATCACCGGCAAATACCCATGCCCATTTGGTGACTTTAGTCAACTGTCTCCTAAACCGAAGTATGAAAGCTAGATAATGATCACAAAAACTGGGCTCCAGAGGTGTGCTAAAATAAGGGCAACTACAGATAAAACTCAGAAGCAGCAGCACTGAGAAGTAAGAGTAGTGCAATAGGCAGAAATAGAAGACATGAGAGCAGAAGGAAAATAAACTAAAGATGGAAAGAGTGAGTGCATCAGCCATGCTGTCCAGTGGCAGAAGTCTAGGAAATTAAATAAATAAATAAGCAGTCAGATGCACATTCTACTGTAGGAATACTGCGGTGATTGCATTCAATGTCCCTCTGCATTCAGGAGGACGGGAGGTACAAATGCCTAGTTTCAGAAACATGCCTCCTCAGGATAAAGGAAATAGGAGAATAATCCACGCCAGCTCACACTACAAATACATTTATTTAAGACAGTTAAGCGCTTTCTTTCCTACTCTTGTTCAGAACTTCCTCCGAACTAACAAAAGTATAATCAAAACAATTTAAATAAATTGCCAGCAACATGACTAAAGACAACCAATGACAAAACATTCCATAAAACTAATTAACAAATATTAAAATGTCTTCATTTTAAAATCAAATGTATAGAATATGAACCAATTAGATTTTTGCAGTGGAGCAAGCCCCCTGCTCCCTTCATTGGGCGGCTGGCTTGCCCTCATATAAATCTAAACTTAGGAAAACAAACTATATGGCCATGCAAGCACAATGAAGGAAGAAATCTTTCAAAACAAACAAATTAGTGCTGGTGAATAACTGTGTAAGGAAGAGAATGGTAGAAACCACACCAGCAGTGGTAGTGTGTACATGGAAACCACACCGGCAGTGGTAGTGTGTACATGGAAACCACACCAGCAGTGGTAGTGTGTACATGGAAACCACACCGGCAGTGGTAGTGTGTACATGGAAACCACACCAGCAGTGGTAGTGTCTACATGGAAACCACACCGGCAGTGGTAGTGTGTACATGGAAACCACACCGGCAGTGGTAGTGTGTACATGGAAACCACACCGGCAGTGGTAGTGTGTACATGGAAACCACACCAGCAGTGGTAGTGTGCACATGGAAACCACACCAGCAGAGGTAGTGTGTACATGGAAACCACACCAGCAGAGGTAGTGTGTACATGGAAACCACACCGGCAGTGGTAGTGTGTACATGGAAACCACACCGGCAGTGGTAGTGTGTACATGGAAACCACACCGGCAGTGGTAGTGTGTACATAGAAACCACACCGGCAGTGGTAGTGTGTACATGGAAACCACACCGGCAGTGGTAGTGTGTACATGGAAACCACACCGGCAGTGGTAGTGTGTACATGGAAACCACACCGGCAGTGGTAGTGTGTACATGGAAACCACACCGGCAGCAATTTCCAATGAAAAAAGTAATTGGTATTTTGATCTTCATTGTCATGTGAATCTGGCACCTACTCAAAGAATAGGAACTCCTCAACATGTAGAAAAGGCCTGCTGCATACATGTTTCTCTTGTCTCCCCTCTTTGCTTTCTTTCTTCAAGACTCTACATTCAAGCTCTTCACAGATTCATAAGTTGGTACTAGGCTATCGGCCCTAGGGCCTATACAAGCCTAGCCAAACAATTCCCTGGATGTTTATTCCCACAATATTTACTTCTCTGGGCCGCTGTCTAGCAGGGTGATGGATGTGATCCCTGGGGTGAATTTCCTATCCTCCCACTTAATCGTCAAGGTTCCTTTTGAAGAAGGTGCTCTGCTTGACATGTATGGGCAGTCTATTCCAGAGTCTGGGGAGTCTCTGGGTCAGGAACCTATCCCTCCAGCATGTTTTGTTCATTGTGATGACAAGGTTTAGATCCCTGGAGAGTGTGGCTCTGAGGGATTGGGATTTCTTTAAATGGAGCATGTCCAACATTTCAGGGTTTGACATGGCCTTGTATGTTAAGCAGAGATTGCCTCTGAGTAGACAGTATGCCACAGATTATAGTTGGAATTTTTTTACACGGTCAGTATAGGGCATCTGCTTTAGGCCTGTGATTCTTTTAGTGAGGTATTTCTGTGGCCTTCCAGCTGTTGCAGATGTCTTGTGAGGTACATACCAAACTGGGCATTGTACTCTATAATGGGTCTAATGAGGGATGAGTACAGTGGGACAATTGCCTCCTTTTTTCTGGATGAAAAGCCCTTAATGATGAGGTGTGCCACATAGAAGGATTTCCTGACTGTTGTGGCGATGTTATCGAAGGTGAGACCACTGTCCATCTGTGTCTCTAAGTCTCTCATCACACTTTCGGTGTTTAGTGTACTGCCACCTATGTGGTAATTCATGGGTACATGGTTTTTCCCAAAGGGGATAACTATACATTTCTTGGCATTAAGCTTGAGCCCATGACTCTGGCACCAAGCATCTGTTTTTGTAAGGCCCTTTTGTAAAATATCCACATCATTTGGGGATTCAATAATGGCTCCCAGTTTGCAGTCATCTGCAGACTTTGTTAGCCAGATTCCCTTAGTGTTCGCCTGTACTTGAGAGAAGTAGATGCCAAACACGAGCGCGGTCCCAGGACTGAACCCTTAGGTACTCCACTTGTCACTTTTCTGGAGCTGGATGTGGAGTCGGGTACTTTTACAGTGTGGGTTCTGTCAATAAGCCAGTTGGCAACCCATTGAGCGACGTAGGGATTTATGCCCAGATTAGTAAGTTTATCTGTGATTCCAGAGTGGGGGATGGTGTCGAAGGCCTTGGCAAGGTCCAGATAGGCTATGTGTGGACTGCCTTACCCTCATCCACAGCTCTGGAGACTGATTCTAAGAAGTCAATCAGGTTAAGGAGACAAGATCAGCCCTTCACAAACCCAAACTGGGTGGGGTCCAGTGTTTAAAGGTTGCCAGTATCTTTGTTTATAAGTTCCATGATAATGCGTTCCATGCCCTTGCAGATCAGACTAGTCAGACTGATGGGATGGTAGTTCCCGGGATCCAAGGTGGATCCACCCTTGTGGAGTGAGGTAAGTCTAGCTGTGCACCACTCAGTGGGCACATAGTCTGAGGTGAGGCTATGATTATATATGACACTTAGGTGAGGTGCCAGTTCATTTTGTAGTTCATGTAGTACACAGCCTGGGATGTCATCTGGTCCCATGGATGCTGTATTCTTAGCTTTGGAGAGTGCGGTTTCTACATGTGTGGCCATGATTACCAGAATTTGGCCATCTTTTGGTATTGAGATGGGCCCTTTAGGGGGTGAGAGGGGGGTGAAGTTGGCACTAAATTGATCTACCAGGATATTGGCAATATCCTTGGGATCATTATATTTAATGCCATTCTGTTGTAGCTCAGAGCAGATCTGAGCATTGCCATTTAGAGTCATGACATAACTATAGAATGTCTTGTGGTTGTCTTTGGAATCTTTGGCAATTTTATTTTCATAACTAGCTTTGGAGGATTTTATGAGGGATCTCAGCTTCTTACTGAGGCTGGTAAGGGAGTTTTTTGCATTCTGGGACTTTCCTCTTTTCTGCAACAGTTTCTTCCTTCTGTTGTATAGTTTGTTTATTGCAGGGGGCCACTAGATTGACTTCCTTTTTTTGTCGGAGGGTGTCTTGGTTCTGTTTGGGATGGCACAATTCATGCACAAGTGGATGTGCTCGTACATTGCCTTAGTGTAGGATTCTGCAGTCGAACTTCCAGATCCCGTCTGCATGGATGTCATGAAGTTTGTCACTTCTGACTTGAGTAGTATGAAGTTGGCTTTGGAGAAGTTTTTTACGGAGGTTTTCTTACTGGGGGGTGGGGGTGGGATGTGGATGTCAAGGGTGATTTGCTTATGGTCAGACCTGACCTATGAGGGGGTAACCACTGGTGTGGAGCATCTATCTCCCATGTTGGTAATGACCAGGTCTAGGATATTGGAGCCCCTGATGGGACAATGGATTAGTTGTTCCAGGGCATTGGAATTTATGAATTCCAAGAACCGTTGGGAAAAGGTGTTGGTACCCGAGTAGTTTTGCCAGTTAATGGCAGGGTAGTTGAAGTCACCTAGTATTAGGGTGTTTGGTTGTATCTTAATATTTTCCAGTATGTTTAGAAAGGTGTAGTGAGAATCTTGGGGTATGATGGGGGATCTGTAGCAAGCTACAATTTGGATTGCAGTCTTACCTAGTGTTAGTTGCACCTGGAGAATTTCAGATGCATTGTGTTGGGAAACTAGCCTGGAGGTGTGAATATCCTTGGTGAATATGCACACTCCTCCACCTTTAGTGTTTCAGTCTTGGTTTGCCGAAAAGTGTGGTAAGAGTTGTAGCTTAGTATTGCAGGGGTGCTGTTTGGAGTCTTGAACCAGGTCTCAGTTACTGCACAGATGTCGATGTTCTCCATTTTTAGGAGTACCTCGAGAGAGTGCATTTTGAGGTTTAGACTTCTAGCATCGAGTAGCATTACCTTCAGATTTTGCATGCTTGTATCTGTTATGGTGTGGTTTTGTCCTTTGAACCTTGCCTAAAAAAGGCACTATAGGGGTGGCAAGAGCTTTAGCCAGTAACCTGAATCCCAGGGGTGACAGGTGCAGACCACATCTGGCAAAGCATCGTGGTTTGTCGATGTCGTCCCAGGCAGACAGATACTGGATCCCCTTTGAATGACACTAGAAGCTTATCCAATTGTTGAAGTCGATCATTTTGTCCTTATTCTGTGGTATCATTCTGGGCAAAGGTAGGATGCTACTAAGGGCTAGGGTCATAGCTGCCTAGGCCACAAGGTCCAAGAGCTCTTCCGTGTCTCTTTTCATGTAGTCCAGGGAGGTACGTCTCAAGTCATTCACTCCAACATGGACAATGGCAGAGTCATATTTGTACTTGTTGTGGAGTTACCTGAGTGCATGCATTATGTGGCGGATCCTGGCACCCGACAGCTGACTGTAATGTTCTCCTTGCTCAGCCTGGTGAGTGGGACATCAGTGTGCCTGAATATAGAGTAACCTGTGACTAAAGTGTTGGGTACGTTGTCTTGCCTTAGGGGCTGTTGTTGAGTGGCACACTGGTGTTGTGAGCTGTGTGTCATTTGGTTGTGACTGGTGTTTGCATTTCAGCTTCGGAGGTCCTTGTTGCTTGGGCAAGTTAATGTTAAGGGCCTCCGCATATGTGGGTTTAGTGTTGCTGTGTGTGGGTGTTGATGATATGGGTTTTGAAGGGCTCTATGTTGCTTGAGGTGTAGTGCAGGTGTTAACCTTCTCCTCTTAACTGTCTAGCACAATCTTGGCTGGAGTGAGCTTTGCTTCCTGTTTGGCTATGTAAGTGCATCTCTCACAGGTTGTAGTGTTGGGTGGTAGGAGGAGAGGGTTGTCTGTGTACATGAGGCAGTTGCTGCATTGCCCCAGCATGCCCAGATTCACCAGGTGGACAGGAGAAATCACCAGAAGCTGACCCTTGGACGTGCCTGTTTAGGTGCTTTTTTGTAAAGTACAAGAGCTGTTTTCCCTTACCTTTACAAGGTACTTTGTAATTATAGGCTGTTTAGTGCTTACGATTAATTTATCCTTATTAACAAGGAGAGTTGAGTGCTTGTATCAGTTTAAGGCTTCCTAGTGCTTTCCTGCAGGTTCTAGAGCAAGTGCTAGTCACAGGGGTATAGATTTTAGTGCTACTACTGAGAAACCAGCTAGTTCTAGGGAAACTTTGAAGACCAGACTTTCTGGCACCTGGAATAGTTTAACCGTAGCAAGGCGGTGCTGCATGATCCGAGAAATGCGCAAACGCAAGCGTTTTTACACCAGAAAGTTGAAAGGGATAGAAATCAGACCAAAATGGCTAATAAAATTACAATTTCAGAGTTGTAAACCACTCCTCTAGTGTTACATAGGCAGTACAATGCTTACCAGTCCCACTGGTAAGCAGTAGGACTTCCCTCTACCACAGCAAGGTCTGGATAGCTCTGAACACAGAAAATAAAGTCCTGAAACCAGCAAAGCCTGGGATCTGGACAATACTAGCTAGGAAAGGAGGGAAACGAGCAAACAAGATAGTATTTTTTTTTGTTTTTTTGCTTTTTGCTTTTTTTGGGTTAAAACAGGCTAAACAATGCAATAATACA
This sequence comes from Protopterus annectens, assembly GCF_019279795.1. NCBI lineage: Eukaryota > Metazoa > Chordata > Ceratodontiformes > Protopteridae > Protopterus > Protopterus annectens. The sequence goes on from NC_056734.1 coordinate 535,090,210, forward strand.
GTAAATAAGCACAGAAAAGGCTAACACACTTGAATGTGTAGCCCTAAACAGTAAATGCAATTAGAACTCTACAAAATTTGCAGTTTAAAACTTTTTAAATGAAGAAAGGCAAGTGCAGAACTGAAAAACGAGTAATACAGTAGAATAAGTAGCTAGTCTACATATGCAGAAAAGTCTATTTATATATATATATATATATATATATATATATATATATATATATATATATATATATATATATATATATATATATATACAGAAAAGTAGCTAAAACACACTAAAACAATTCAGATGCAGTGCAACCTAGAGCACTTGAGTTGTAGCAATATTAAGGCAAATATAGTTTTAAGAAGTGCACTAAAATGTACTCTATATTTCCAAAATGTTTGAGAAGCACAGTCAGAACATAAGGATATTCACACAATTTTTTTTTTTGTAAGAAAGGGAAAAAGGAGGAACAGAAGGAAAGAAACTAAGTGGGTTAGCCTTCTCAGATGTTCTCTCTGTATTAAGTAGAATGAGCTAATTGCACTAGACTGGGAGGAGTGTCCCTGATCAAATTTACAGTAGGGGCGGGCAACTGCAAAGTCACCAAGTATAACAGCAAAACACCAAAAGGGAGGGTGGGGACAATACTAAAGCTAGTAGCCTACATTCTTTTAGACAGTAAACACTACAGAAATGTTTATCACAGCAGTGAGCCACAAAATGAAAGTTTTTAAACAAATAAAGGAGCAAGAAGACTCTACAGAATGCTTTTAACTGCAAACAAATCAGTTATGTGATACACTCCTTGGCAGGAAATCAGAACAAACAAATAGGTGCTTAACAACTAGCTATAAAGCTTTACAAACTGTGTAACAGTAAAAACATATTTCTCAGGCCCTGTAAGGCAGACACTTTTAGTTTAACCGTGCAGATTAGTTAATAGCAATAAAATACAGTAAAAAAGTATGCAGCAGGCAGTAAAAAGTGCTATATATAAATTGCTAGAAATTTATGGGTTTTGGTGCATACTTTGCACTACTTTTTATTGCCTTCCTGTGAACAGCTTCTGCTCAGGATTTGTCCTTAGAATAAGCTCCAGAGCTGTACACAGTGCACCAGAAGGTGATAATACCTGCATTCTATTCAGGGAGATAATAACTTCTTGTTTTCTATTAGTGACACTTTATATGTATCTTCATATTCTTCCAGCACTGCTATGTCACATGAATTACTTATTTTTAAATCATCTGCTACAACTACCCCTTAGTCCATTCCCTAATGTGTTGCCACTACTACCACTAACTACTTACTACTACTTCCTACCACTACTTACTTAGACGGTTACCACCACTACTGCTAGTTGTTACTACTACTAACTACTACTACTACTTTTACTATTTACTAAGACTACTATCACTACTTACTACCACAACTACTACTTAACTACTACTATTTTTATTTATTTTATTTTATTTCACATTTGTTAACTGGGTTAGTCCAACTGAATTTGCAATCAAACCCATTTTCAGTGGAGACCCAAGGGGAAAAGCCCCAGCAAGCTTAACTAAAGATAAAGTGAAAATATACAAATATTAAGTAACAATCACAATACAAAATAATTGTGAAAAAGAAAAGGTTAACTACTTGTATTGCATTGATAGTAAGCAAACTATTTTCAGTGGAGACCCAAGGGGAAAGAGCTCCAGCAAACATAAATAAAGATAAACATATAGGACAAAAACTATTAAAAATGACAACACAAATATGAAATGAATTATAAAGAGAAAAGTAAAAGAAACATTATGAAGATTAAGGGTTGCACTGATAGCAGGGGTCTAAATTTACTACATATAAGAGTAAAAACAAAAAGATAATGGTTGTTCAAAAGAAGGAAAATGTACAGACATTGATGGGAAGTGGGAGGAAAAAGATAAATAGTGTGGAGAATGGGAAGGGGGGAGAGAAAGGAGGGGGCTATAGTAGTAGAGCTGTGGGTTTAGGAGGTTAGTTTAAGCAGAAGTTACTAACAGAGAAAGAAAGTTAGGAGATGCAACAGGCTATACAGTGGGACAGACTAAGAATACATGTGGTCAAGGCAACGGCATAATTTCAAGTTTAGTAGGTGGGATTTAAGCTCCTTTTTAAAACAGGGAAAGGAAAGGTTGGATCTAATATGATGAGGGAGTTTGTTCCAATTTAGTGAGATAGTGTGTTTGTAAAGTAGTTTGCCAAAATTCCTTTTGGGTTTATAAACTGAGAGTAGATGCTGATCAGCACTCCAGAGAGGCCGGGGGGAGGGAGTAGAGAGTAACATGGGAGGTGAGAGCAGGGCAGGCAGAGGGGTTGTTGAGTATGGAAAAGGTTTCTCGCTTTTTAATTTCTCCGAGTCTTTTGGGTTTCTAATACCATGATGGGAATGGACCCCATTCCTAAGTCAAACTATGATTAAAGTTTATGAAATTAGTATTGTTTCAATCTTTGATGTCAGTCAAAAGTGCTCTTCGGAACACCCACAATGTGTCCAGTAATGACTCCTTCTGCAATTCATATGGGGTTACATGGATTGGTACCATATCTAAATATGATTGTAGATCCTTTTTTATAAGACCCAATGCTCCTACTACTATGGGAACTGTCTGGGTATGTTTCTTCCACATTGCTCTCGTTTCTGCCCGCAGATCCTGATATTTTATGACTTTGTGTCTCTCTGTACGCAAGACACTGTAGTCACTGCATGTGGGGATTTCAATGATCAACGCTACTCTTGTCTTCTTTTCTTGAACCACTTTATCTGGTTTTCTAGCATTTATCTTTTGAACTGTTGGCAATGGGTGGTCCCAAGTGATATAAACTTCATTATTTTCTATGATGCTTTGTGGCTCATGTTTCCAGTGTTTTTCAGCCACTTCAGTACAAAATCGCCAATGACTCTAAAGACAACCACAAAGCATTCTATAGCTATGTCAAGAATCTCAATGGCAACACTCAGATCTGCTCTGAGTTACAGCACAATGGCTCTAAATATACAGTACCAACTGATATTGCCAACATCCTGGCAGGTTCAGTGCTAACTTTACCCCTGTCATCCCCTAAAGAGCCCATCTCTATAGGTAAAAAACACACTATCCAAAGCCAAGAACAAACTACAGAATGAACTGGCACCCCATCTAAGTACCATGTTCAGTCATAGCCTCATCTCAGGCTATGTGCCCACTGAATGGCGCACAGCGGCGGTTATCCCACTCCACAAAGGGGGAGCCACCACAGACCCTGAAAACTACCACCCCATTAGCCTAACAAGCCTGGTCTGCAAGGCTATGGAATGTATCATCATGGAACTTATAAACAATGACATTGGTAATCTCCAAACTCAGGATCCCTCCCAGTTTGGGTTTGTAAAAGGCAGATCATGTCTCCTAAACCTGATAAACTTCTTTGAAGCAGTCACCAAAGCCGTAGATGAGGGTAAAGTGGTTCACACAGCCTATCTAGATCTCGCCAAGGCTTTTGACACTATCCTCCACTCTGGAATTATAGATAAACTCACTAAACTAGGTATAAATCCCTATGTCACAAGATGGGTTGCCAGCTGGCTAACTGACAGAACCCACACTGTGAAAATAGCAGACTCCAAATCCAACTTCAGTGACTAGTGGAGTACCACAGGGTTCAGTCCTGGGTCCTTTTCTGTTTGGTATCTACTTCTCTGAAGTACAAGCTAACACAGAAAGTCTTTGGCTAATGAAGTTTGCAGATGACTGCAAACTAGGAACCATAATCAAAACTCCAAAAGATGTGGACATCCTACAAAAGGGCCTCACTGAAATAGATGCCTGGTGTCAAAGCCATGGCCTCAAGCTCACTGCCAAAAAGTGCATGGTCATCCCTTTTGGTAAAAATTCTGTACCCATGAACTACCACATAGGCAGTAGTCTACTTAACACCGAAAGTGTGATAAGAGACCTTGGGACACAGGTGGACAGTAGTCTCTGCTTTGATAATCACATCGCCACAATAGTCAGGAAATCCTTCTAGGTGGCACACCTTATCACAAAAGGCCTCTCATCCAGGGAAAAAAGAAGTCATTGTTCCCTTCTATTCATCACTCATTAGACCCATTATAGAGTACAATGCCCCTTTTGGTATGTACCTCACAAGACATCTACAACTGGAAAGGCCGCAGAAATACCTCACAAAGAGGATTACTGGCCTCAAACAGATGCCCTACGCAGACCGTCTCAAAAAACTGCAGCTTTACTCCGTCACATATCGCCTACTCAGAGGCGATCTCTACCTAACACACAAAGCTATGTCAAACCCAGAGCTTTTAGACATGCTCCACTTAAAGAAATCCCAATCCCTATGAGCTACACGCTCTAGGGACCTAAACCTTGTCACCACAATAAACAGAATATGCTAGAGGGATAGATTCCTGTCCCAGAGACTTCCCATACTCTGGAACAAACTACCTCATTAGCACTCTCCAAGAAAAATCTTGATGATTGGACGGGAGTTAGGAAATTCACCCCGGGGATCACTTCTGTGGCTCTGCTCGACAGTGGTACAGGAAAATAATTTTCTTGGGTGGCGAAAGCCAGGGAACCTTTTGGCTGGCCTTATATAGGCCCTAGGGCCAACAGCCTAGTACCTACCTATGAACCTATAATGTTTTCACAATCCCTAGTGAAGCAATCTTGCTACATTATTATGCCTTTCAGTATACAGTCCTTCTGCCATTAGTATGTTGCAACCTGCAACAAGGTGTGCAACTGTTTCCAATTCGGCTTTACAAAATCTACATTTGTCAGTTTCTCCCACATGTTTAATGGACTTGTAAACCAACGTGTACATATCGCACTATCTTGGGCTGCCAGTATTAACCTTTCATCTCAATTCCTGCATTTGTTCCTGATCAACATGAGGTTTTTCCAGAAGTTTTCTATACTTGCAACTATATTTATGCTTTTTCCACATTTCTTGCCTTCTCATCTGATCCTTCACCTTATATTCTTTCTTTTGTTTTTTTTTTTTTTTTCAAATTCATCTGGATCTTGGGCTTTCCAATTAGAGGCTTTTCTTAACTTTGTTTCAATCTCCCTGGCTGTTACTTCATCCCATTTCATATCCTGCACCTTTGAACGTCTTATTCTTTCTTTAACTTCTTCTATCCATTTAGCATCTTTGATATGTTCCACAGGATCTTCAAAGATACTTCTCCAAAATGTATCTATTTCTTCTTTTTTGGCAGTCTTTCAATTCCTTTTGCCTTATTTCCCAATTCTCTATAAACTTTTTTGGATCATCAATAAATTGCTTATTTTGTATGTTTCTTTTATATTTATTTTCGTATCTTCTAAGTCTTTCTACCTGTGCTGAAAGTTTTAGTTTATTTGCAATTGTGCATGATAGATTCTGGTCTGTTCTAATATTGCACATTGTTTTTAATCACAAATATTTTTCTTAGTATGTTTGTTGATCCATTCCCTCTTCTATAATCTTCTAACAGTGACACTGCTTGTCTTAACTGCTTTACAGTTTTCTCTATTAGATATTTCCATGATGGTATTGGATTTCTCCCCTTCCTTTCCCTCACTACCCAGTGTTCTTGTGGTAGAACTTTATCCGTTATTAATTTAGCTGCACAGTAATATATCCTGTTTACTTCTGTTATACCACATGGGTCTCTTTGAACAGTTCTAATTACTGTGTTCATTTGTTTTATCGGACTTCTGAATTTTTGGGTTTTATTAACCTTCTGCAGTCTATTTCTTTCATTGATCTTGATACATCTGTCTATTAAATCAAGCAACTCTTCTCTTAGCTCATTTTCTTCCAAACTAAGACCACATCCTTTGTTTTCCAATTCCTGCGGGCAATCTATAGAAGATTCTATAGCATCTTTCTGTGGCACATTCTCTTCAACTTCATCCCGTGCCATCCGTTGCTCTATCATATGGTAACTCACTGGCTTATCACTCCTCAACATTGACTGCATCAGAGTTTCCTGTTCCTTTCCTTGCTGTCTAGCTTCAAGTGAATGTTTAAACTGGTTTCCTATAGAAGTCTCCAAATGATCTTTTTGTGGCACCTGACCAATTGGTTCCTGTTCCACTGGTTTCCCCTTGATTTAAATATCCATTGCTCTATCCTGTTGTGGTGCTTTCTGCATTCAGTTTTCTACACCGAATCCTTCACTTTGCAGGTACTCCATAACCTCGGTTTCTATTGCTTTAACTTCTCCATTACTAATCTCCTTTACCTCTTAGTCTACTTATTTTTATTTGTAAAGTTTTCCATGTCTGGATTCCTTTGTCTGTATTTCTCTTCAAATATTTATGGTGCTGCTCTTTTTGTATTGGTTAGTTTTGCTTTCTCCTTTACATACATATTACACCAAATTAAATCTCTTTTTCTTTCCCATGTCCAAAGGTCTTCTTCAGATGTTTCCTGATCTTCCTGTTTTTCCCTGCTTTGGGGAATCACTCAATCCTGCTGTGATATAACCTGTGCTGGACCTTCTACACCAAATCCTTCACTTCGCAGCCACTCCATAACTTCAATTTCTGTTTTTGTAACTTCTGCTTTACTAATCTTCTTTTCTACATTCCATCTTTGTGATGTTATTTTAAGGTAGTGTGGAGTTGCAATTGTAGGAGAAGGTGCAGAAATTCCAGCTACTAAAGTTTGTTTAGTGAGAGGCAGTGACGCTATGAGAGTGGTTGGTTTAGAATAAATCTGGCAATGTTGTTGTATGTTCCAGTTTCTGCACTGAGGTAGTTTGGATATTGGTAAGGATGGGGGAAGCATATAGAAGATTAGGTAAGAGAAATGCCTGTGCAAGTGTGCGCTTAGTGGCAGTAGTGAGGATTTTTTTGCTGCTATAAAGTAGTCCAAGTTTTGGTGGCCTGTTGTATGTGCAAGTCAAGTTTTAGTCAAGTCATCAATTATTACCCCAAGGAGTTTGGTGTGTGTGACAGGGGAGATAGTGGTGCCATCTAGGGTGGAAAGAGAAAAGATGGATTTAAGATGAGAGTGTATCTGAAGTAGGAAGCAAAGAAGTTGAGTTTTCTTTGGTTTAAGGACTAGTTGATTATTTCTGAGCCATTTTTCAACAGAGATAAAGGAATTCTGTGTTAATGTGTGTAGTTCAGAGATGGTATTGGAGATAGATAAGAGAGTAGACTCATCTGCATATTGTATTACAGATGAGAGACTGCAGGATGAATGTAGGTTGCTGGTAAAAGTGTTGAAAAGGAGTGGTCCAAGTATGGAGCCTTGGAGTAATCCTGCTTGAACAGCAAGGAAGAATGAGAAAGCCTGATGCCATCTAACAGCTTGTTTTCTGCCAGTAAGGTTGGATTGGAACCAGCCAAGAGTAGGAGAGAGGTTTAGATCTGAAAGCTTAGGAAGGATGGGATGAGACACAGTGTTGAAGGCTTTACAGAGATCAAGGAATAGACAGGAGACGAGGTTGTTGTCCCTAGCTTCTGCAACCTTTTGAGTAAAGGATAGTAAGGCAGTCGAGGTACTGTGTTTAGGGCGGAAACCATGTTGCGAGGGGGTGAGGAGATTTTCGTGAATGAGATAGGACAAATAGTTAATTATGTATACATTTTTTAAGGATCTTAGAGAGCAGTGAGAGAATAGCAATTGTTCTATAGTTAGAGGGTTCAACAGAGTTGCCACCTTTGTGCAGAGGAGTGGTATAGAAAGATTTCTATATTTCCGGTACGGTAGATTCTTGAATGGAGCAGTTGATTAAAATAGATACAGGATATTGAATAGAGTCAGCAGCAATTTTCAGAAATTGAGGGGGAGTTTATCTGTGGACAGAGAGCATGGTTTTAGTTTAAGAAGCAGGGATTTGATATATTTAGTAGAAGCAGGTCACAATGTAAAAGGCTGAGAGACAGAGGAGCATAGAGGTTTAGGGGGAGGTGGGGGTGACACACAAGAGTTGGGATGAGCAGACTTACCAGAGGGTAGGAGTTTAGGGATGCTGTCTATGAAGTGTTTGTTGTAAGTCTGCAGTTTCAGAGGGAGTGTGCTAGGGGAAAGGGTTAGGGATGGTAGGAGAACAAGTGTGGAGCAGGAAGTTGATAGTACTCCAGAATTTTTTGGTTTCATTTGTTTGAGAGCTTTGAAATTGAGTGAAATATTGGCGTTTATCTCAAGCTACTACCAAAGCTTACTACCACGACTAGTATTGCTACGTACTAGCACTCTTTTCTGAACCTCTTTGGGTGTTTGCTTTCAGATGAATTATTTTGCTCCATTTTGTATTTAATTTAAGCTGCCCCGTTTTGGCCATAAGAAGAGAATACCCTTCCAGTCTTTCTAAATCTCTTCTGTTGCTTTCTACATCTTCTTGTCATCTGCCAAAATTGTAGTATAAGTTGGTTGAGTTCATAACATCTTTATTGACAGTGCTGGCGTAATGGTTAAGGTGTTCACCTTACAGACACAAGGTGCAGGCTTTGATACTCACATGGGGTAATTGGCTAGGCTTAGAAAACAGTGGCCAACAGGAGCAGTTAGCCTAGTACTAATCTGTGAACCTATGGTGTTTTGCAAAAACAAACAGCAGTACAGGACAGAAGTTTAGTTACATCCAATACAGCCATCTTCAAATCATGTGATGCATTGTAGGACTACAGTCTGTCTCTGTAGTGAGAATGAGGAGATTTCAAAAAGTACACCATTCATAATTACGTAAGAACAGAATAGTGGAAATCCATTAAGGATTTATTCTGCATCTGTACAGACTATGTAGGGAAACACAAAGTAAATTGTGACTCTTTTCTTGAATGCTTTTATTTTTCAATATCACTGTCTCTCTGTCATTGTTTATTTAGTTGTTTATCGTATACATTATTTTGCTCATGGGTATGAAGAAGTACATATATTAAATATTTCCTAAACTCTGTAACACTCACAGATCTGTTGATATCGCTTTTAGCTAGACTGTGTGTGGCAGGTAGTTCTTCTTATTATTTTCATGTTGGCTGATTTTTTCCATTATACTGAGATTTAGTTTGCAAATCCTTTGCTATGCCTTGCATACAGATCAAAAGGCTTATTTTTTTCGTAGCAGGGTGTGCTGACTTTGCCTACCTGCCATTACACGAAACAAGTCTGGTGCATGCTGGTACCAGCAGCAGAGGATCTCCAATTACCTCTCTTAAGTACACTTGCAGTTCATAACCACAGTACCTGGCTGCCAAGTATGTAACACTGTAATTTATACTGCTTGATTTCTTTTCTGTGGTACAGGCATACAAAAGCTTTACTTTGAAAACTGCACTGCTGTTTCTCAGAAAAGGGCATCGAACAGTACAGTTATATGCAAAGTTGTTTTTTATCTTTTGTTATGGTTAACATTTTTGGTATGCAGCTCTTAAGAACAAAGCACAAATTGTGCTTTCCATGTATACCGACGATTAACTATATAGATAGATGAGGGATATTTTTTCTCAATAGTCCTCATCACTGGCCCATAAGGAAATACTTTGGCTACTACAGTGCTGCTGTTGTGTACATGTTAGCCTACCTGTGCAATGTTTGTGAGTTTTTATGCTGCTTGCAGCCCATCTCCTGTCTGCTTCCATTCAGCAGGTACACTTATATGTACAGGGTGCAGCGGTGGGATTTTGAAGCACAGCACCAAGAAACACATAAGACAGCTCCACTGTTTCCATAGCAACCCTCATTATTAGCTCACAAGTTCCAGCAGCTTCTTAATTACTTAACTTTGCAATACATCACCAGTATATTATCGGTCAACAGTTTAAATACAGGTTTGCCAAAATACAGAAATCACCGACAAGTCCAATCTGCTGTGGCTGCTGTTGGCTAGGTACAGCTGCACGCATGACCACATTTTGCAGTATCACTAGAGTCCAGGAATACTTTCATATTCTTTTTTTGAATTATAAAAGACGTATTATTTTCTTTCCACTACCTTTGCATAATTATACAAGATACACAGTCCCTGTTCTTTGATGGTGTTTCTTTAGTATTCTGGAGAAGTTTTTTTTCTTTATTTATATTTTGTTAACCATCTCTTCCTCCTTACTATACTTATAGGAAAACAGTTGTTCTGACATTCTTTCAGTGAATGCTGCACTAAAGTATACTCGGGGAAAGCTACTCTCAGTGGCATTAGAGTTTGCCCTGTACCTCATTGTTGTGTGATTTTGGAGTTGCTGTGTGTGTGTGTGTGTGTGTATATATATATATATATATATATATATATATATATATATTTGTGTGTGTGTGTGTGTGTGTATACGTATGGGTCAACTTCATATGACTGAAATCTCATTTGACTGAGACCATAATACCGAATTTTCAAAATACTGAAAACTCATTTGACTGAATCGCATTATACTGAATTGTAAGCCATAGACATGATGTGGGTTTCCCTTCTCCTGTGACTTGCTTGTGATAAAAGGAATTACTGTAACTTATAGTGCTGATTGTCAGAATACTGATAGTCAAGTAGAAAGTAGTGTTGTAGTGTTTCTAAACGTGGGTATGTCTCTGTACATTTTTTGGGAAGTATCTAAAGTAATATGGCAGATGTGTGCATTCCCAGCTGTAGTGGCAGCGTGTAGACTACTGTAAGGTAAGTATAAGGTATATGCCCTTTTCCCCCATTGTAGTGCAATCCAGGAGTTAGTATATAAAGTTAGGGAGGCGTGGGTGGCACAGCTCCCCACATTGGGGGGTGTGGGTGGCATACTCATCGCCTAGTTTGGTTTTATATCATTCGGTTTCTGTTAAGAGGGTATGTAAGTAGTTTTTAAGTTCTGGAAAGAGTTAGTCATTGGTGTTGTAAGTGTGCATGTCTATGATTTACAAGTTAGTATTTTGAAATTCAGCATTGTAAGCTTTCACTGTAATGAGTTTCAGTCAAGTGAGTTTTCAGGATTTTGAAAATTAGGTATTTTGGTCTCAGTCAAATAAAAGTCAGTCAAATGAGATTTCAGTCATGTGAAGTAGACCCATACACACATATATATATATCTGTATACATATAAGTATGGGGGGATGTTGCGGTATCTGTCCATCTGGGGAAAAGTGCAGGGGGTTTATCCTAGAAAAAAAAAAACAGTTTGAATTTTACTAAATGTGGATTACAGTGAGTTATTTTAGCACATCTGACACTTGCTGATTTCTTTGCCACCTCACTGATTCTCTTTTTTAGATTTCAATATCATAAAATAATAATAATTATAATTATAATAATTATTATTTCTTCATTTTTTTCTCTATGTTCCACTTTTTGTAATTGTCCACTCTGGACCCAGTGGCTCCCACTAGCAATGACAAATTAGTCTATTCAGTCCTCTAGAAGGAACTAACCAGGCCCACAGAGTGACTTTGCCAAGCCCTCCTTCCATCCTGGATTCACTGGACCCATACAAGCTGACCAATCCATCCCTTCCCTGATGTAAGAGCCAAATCCCATTTGTTTCTTAGCTTGAGCTTACTATTTGATCTGTCAGGTGGACCTCCCTCTTCCAAGGAGCCTCTATCCCCTACTGTTAGTTCTGTTGAGCTCTGCCTGACTTTGCATGCCTCCATATTTGTGTCCATCCCATGCTTCATGTGGGCACATTCATTATGCAGTACATGCTCACCAGGTCCAAGTCCATGAGTTTAACACCTACATCTCCTACTAGGAGCCACCCAAGTGGCAGTCCAGATCTGTCTCCTTTCTCCCAGGATGGGTAATTGTCAAATGGCCTGGATTAAACAGGGTGGGGGTATGGCTCCTGTGAATGATGATGAGGTTTTTAGTCAGGTCCAGAGTCAGAACAGAAGGTAAACCCATATGTTAGGAACCACATTAGAAGTCTCATTCAGAGATCTACGAATGTGTTGTGTATCAACATGGCAGTACACTACATGTTGGCTAATTATATTTTATTAATTAATTAATTTATTTATTGTTTGAAGAAATAGAAGGGTTCAGCCATCTTACTCAGCACATCAGTGTCAGTGGCACAGTTTGTAGTACACTTGCCATTGACAATGGGAAGATCAAAAGTCTCCTGGTTCTGTTACCACACCAGGTGCTTGGAGTCACTTACCAGTACTGACAATGCAGTGCAGCTTCAGGGGATGATGCAGTACTGAGGTGCTGTACTTCAGATGAGGTGTTAAACCGAGCCCCATCTCACAGCACTTATTACAGGGAGTAGGGGTACTTTATTTAAAGCCAAAACTTAATGCAATAAAAATCAATATTTTTTAAATGAAGAGCAGAGTAATTTCCCTAGTATCCAGACCAGATTTCCTCTGAGCAATATAAATGCCAAATTGTTCTCCCATGAAAGTAGACCATATCTATTTGGACTAAACTAGTAATCAAAAGGAAGTAAACAAATACATATACATATATGCACATATGTTAGGAACCACACAAGTAAATTGGATGTGGCCACATGGCTAAGACATCTGTAAAGCTGTAACTTTTATCTGTTGTGCATTCTTCACTTCAGCATACGTCATGTAGACCAAGCTTCCCAAAGAAGATACATATATTTTTTTAAAAAGTAGTACTGCATAATTTTTGTCAAAATGTTTTGCTTCATCCACATCTCTATTCATATTTTACTGAGGCTTTATCTTTATTGTATCACTTACTGAAAGAGGTTTGCTGAAGTATTCTCAATGGAAATAGATCAGATGAATAGAGGAGATTCTATCTTAACAGTAGATATCCAGAAGAATTTCTTGAAGCAGTTCAAGTTTCTTTGCCCTCCATTGAGAAAGTGCCTTATCAGTCTTTGCAAGTTCATTTCTCTTTCCTGTATCTTTGTTTGCTTTGGAAATTATTGACATTATACAATCCTTGTTACTTGGGAAGAAAAGAAAAGAATTAAGGAGTCTTTAACATAATGCATTTTTCATGTATTTGTGACTGGATGTATTTAAGCATTGCTCAGTGAATACTCCTGGCTGAAAATTTTTGTTTGACTTTTTTTCTGTAGTTTAATTAATTTTTATGTGTTATTATAATAGAAATGCACTCGTCTTCTTAGTATTTTTTTTTATCTTTTTCTGTATAAAATGTTTGTTAGCCAAAAGGACATATGATAGTGTAGTAATATATCATGTTTCTCCTCTATGTGGAAGTGAAAGGTGACTTCAAAGACTAAGACACAGTTGGGACAGGCTTGTGAAATTTACCAGGCCTAATTGTCAATAAGTCAATGACTTTAAAGTGAAAATGTTAAGCGTGGGTAATCCATATGTATTAAGTGTCCTTCATTTTGCTTCATATTTTCAACATGTCCCTTGATTTTCTGATAAATTACTGAAATTGCAGTCCGTCAATAATGTCAGACAGAGTTTTATACTTCTTATTGTTCAGAAAATGTATGTTGATGTAAAACCTGCTCTTTTAATAACTTAAGGGAATTAGAATGATATTTAGAAAATTACCCTGATTTTTTGGTCTTTGTCCCCCACTTATTTTTGGTTTTGAACACAATTCTTGAGAAAGAAGTTGAGTGGCAAGACAGAGCTACTGTGAAAATGTCTCTGGTGCTCACCTCTTAGATGTCTATTCAGGAAGGATTTTAGCAGACAAGGAATAATTTCAACCAGAAGATAGGGTCCACTAATACTTATTTTATTTTAGGGATTGCATGTATTTTTCTGAACAGTAAAGGATATATTTAGACTGATCTATGAGTATGACATAATGAGAAATAAGCATTTATCCACCTACTAGTTTATCTATTTCTCTTGTCGTTTTGTTTGTTTTGTGCTTTTTAACAGGGAAAGTCCTCTTCTGGGTAAGCACAGCTTCAGTCCAGGCCCATGGAGTAAAATGCCAAAGAAAAGTAGAAATATGCACTTAATGTTTATAATAACTTTCTAATTACAGCACTTAACATTTGAAATAGATGATTAACATTGCAGGAGTAGTTACATACTAGTAATACAGACCCTTTGTGTACATAAAAGGAAGTGTGTGACAGTGTAACACAGATGTTAATAAGGTATTCTATAGTGCTAAGTTATCTAGGTAAAAGAGAGATTGCAATTACTGTTGTGTTTTATGATACGTTTATGAGCACTGAGCATTGTCCTTGATCCTTTCATAGTTTACAAGAAGTTGCTATACATTGTATGTTTAACCATGCTGTACATAGTGTCATACCTTATTTTGTGATATATTTGGATGTATTTAGATACTTAGATGCAAGTTGCTTAACTGGACAGTGTTTCCAGGTGACCCCTGAAAAGTGACACTTGCATCCAGTGGGCTAACCTGGTCAAAAATGTAATAATAAAAAAAAATGTGTTTGTGTGTGTGTGTGTGTGTGTGTGTGCATGTGTGCATGTGTGTATATGGGTCTGCTTCAAAGGATCGAAGTTTCAGAACACCAAACCTCTGATCATTGAAGACCAGAGGATTAAAGTTCTGAAATATCGAACTTAAAGACTCTAAAATGTGAAAACTTCTTATTTCATGTTTTGGCAAGACCCCCTGCAATCCCATGTGGGGGGCTGTGCCCCCACACCTCCTGCTACTTAAATATACCAACTCTGAAATTGCACTACAGTGCAGAGAACGGTAAAGTTCCCGTTCTGCACTGTGCAGCGATCTCCATTCACAAGATTCAATATCTCAAAACTTCGATCATCTGGTCTTCACAGATCAGTGATTCGATGTTCTGACATTTTGATCCTTTGAAGGGACCCTTATGTAACCCAGGTCTAAATAATGCTGTTACTTTAAAACCTGTTTTAGTGAAAAGACAAACGTATAATTAATAATGCTAAACATTATATTGGTTAAGTGTTTGAATTGTGTGTAATTAATGTTTTAATTGATTTTGTTGGTTGGCTGTGGTCATATGACATGTATTTTTCTTGTATATAAAGAATTTTTGCTATTAAGTAATATATTAGCTCTGAAGAAGGGGTTGTCCCGAAAGCTGTGCTTTTTTGTTTTTTTAATAAACTACCTGGCGTTTGAAGTTGAAATATAGAGCAATGCCAGTAGCTAAAGAGAAGGAAGAACACTTAAGGAAGGGGAATAGTTGGAGCAGTGGAGGAACTTAAGAAGAGGCAAAAGAATGAGTGAAAATAAAAATTTTGTGGGACATACAGAGAGAGATTTTAGCACAGGCTAGAGTAAGTAGTATGATGGTTTAATTAGATGAATTAAGTAATGGCCGAGTGATTAATGGAACAGTTATATGTCCATTTGGATAGAAAATGGTTGTATAGTTCCCTTTTAAACATGAAAGAGCAATGTTGCAGACAGATAGAAGGTGGAAGGTTATTCCATATTTTGGCAATTTTCCAGCAGTGCAATAACTGACCAGCAGGTAGCTTGGATTTATGGACTTGAAGATATCGGTGTTGAGATTGTAGGGACCTAGCAGGGTTATAGAGTTTTAATAAGGAGCTGAGTGTGGGGCAGTCTTGAGGCTTTTGTATATCAGTATATGGAGTGACGTTTTTGGAGGACAGTACTGTGGAGCACTCTGTTGGAAGGAAGGGAAAGATGTGGGAATAGAATTATTGGGGAGAATAAGGGAGAAAGTTTCAGTATTCTTAGCTATAGTGTCTATAAAGTAAGAATTAAAGATGCCTGCTATTTGTTCAGGTTGCATGTCAGTATGTTGGCAGGGGTTGGGTTTAGTGCCAGGGTTCAATAATTTATTGATAGAAGACCAGAAGAGTTTGGGGTTATTTCTTCTATTTGATTGTTGGTTCTAGAAGTAAAGCTGCTTGTCTTTGGCAACAAGTTTTTTAACTTGGTTACGGAGCTGTTTACAGGAAGGTCAGAAATATTGTTAGATTTATGCCAGAGTTTCCATGCTTTTTCCCCCTAGTGGACATGATTTCTTTAGTGGCTTTTGATAACCAGGGGGCATAAATTGATTTGCTCCTTTTAGTTCTGGTAGGGGCTAGTCTGTCTAGAATTGCTGGAAAAGTATTGTTAAAGTATGGCAGAGCATTATCTAAGGGAAGAGATTTGAGGCTATTCCAGTTAATGTTTTTCAGGATGTTGTTAAATGTGATGGGGTTAAATGTTGAGAGATTCTGGACTAGTTTAATGTTATGATGTTTTGGTATAGATGTGCAGGCTCGAATTGTATAGGCAGGAAAATAGTCACTGAAGGAGTTGGGCATAGTGCCCGAGGATATGAACTTGGAGGAATCTAAAATCCAGTCTAAGATGGATCCTCCATTAGTTTTATTGTACCTAGTAGTGGTAGTAATAAGCTGTGTGAAATGAAACAGGTTAATGCTGGAGGTTGACTGTTTAGAGGAGATAGAGGTCCAATCAATATTCATGTTGCCAAGGATTATTGTTTTGTTTTTTTAGGGTGTGAGCCATCCAGGATATAATTTTTTCCAGAATAGGAATGCTATTTCTAGGAGGGATGTAAATGACAGTTATACAGAGTTAGTTAATATTAAGAAAGGAGATCACAGTCTCTGCATTTTGGAATTGGGGGATGTGGCCTTTAAATTGAGATAGCTTGAAGGTGTTGGGGTAAATGATAGCTACACCTCCTTTTTTATGTGGTCTGACCTAATTATGCTGAAATTTGGAGGGAGAATCTCTGAGTCCTGAATAGATGGTTTAAGCCAGGTTTCTGTGGCTGGAAGGATGTTAGTTTTATTTTGAGGCAGCCAAGCATGACATTTGGGGGTTTTATTACCGATACTTTGGAAATTCACATTAGTTATGCAAAGGGCTTTAGTATATCTAGAGATGCTAGGGCTGGATGTCGTCAGAACAGGTGAGTAGGGAAAGGTTATAAGAGAGGTGCAACATGAAATATATTTTAGTGGTTAAGTAATGTATAATGTGCTGGGTAGGGGGTGTGAAATGTATAGTATCATTTGTATGGATAATATGAATTTTGGCATACATAATGGGATTACTGTGATATAGACTAGGGCTTATATCAGAGTATGAGTTGAGTGTGGGGAAATTGGGGCAGGTTGGGGGAGTTTGTTGTGAGAGGAAGACATTGGGGGATTATTGTTGTGGCATGTGTAAGTGTTAGAAGAACTAGAGAACTAGAGAATAGGAATAATGTATGATATAATATTGGGGGCATGATGGGCATAGAGACGAGTTGGTGTCAGTAAGGAAGTGAGGTAAAGGAAGAGTGGGAGGAGTAGTGGCTGATCGGAATGGGGAGTGGCTAGTTAAGTATAAATCTAAGGAAATAGGGGGTGTATAGGAATGGAGGTAGGTTAGGGTAGCAGATTGAGCCTGAGCATAGCAGGTAGAGCCAGAGGGGCAAATGGTAGCCAAGGGGGTGTATAGGAATGGAGGTAGGGTAGGGTAACAGATTGAGCCTGAGCATAGCAGGTAGAGCCAGAGGGGCAAATGGTAGCCAAGTAAACTACAGAAACAATCTATCAGATGAAATAGGCAGACTATATGATGGCTATGTTCTAGGGGTAGAGATGGTTATTCTCCTTAGACAGAATTCTTAGATAATTATTAGTTGAGCAAAAAGTACATTACAGGCGTATCTTAGTTGTAAGTGGAGCTAAGGTGAATGGGGGATGGCAAGAATTTGTTATTGAGGGAAGATGGATGAGAAACTGAGCACGTTGGAACCATGCTGTATGCTCGCCAGAGGTTTATTTTATCTTTTGTTATTAATTAAACCGTGTTGAATAACTTTACACTTTATGGCAATTATTATCTTAAAGGAAAAGTACTTTAAAGAAATGTACATAAATAGAAAATAAAAGGCACCAGTCTCAGAGTTTTAAAGTAGAGTCAGGATCTGTTCTACCGGGGTGTTCAGTACTACTTTCTTCCTGGTAAGGAGGGATGTCCAGCGTACAGCAGGGAATGTAGCAGTCGAACAGTAGGATTGCACAGTAATGTAGTTGGGGACTATAAAAAGCCAAAAGCACCAGTAACTAACAAGTGAGGATTAGACAAAAAGGCTAGAAAAATAATGTACACAACTCAGCAATACAAGTGTTCTTGATAAGCATATTGCAGGCAAGAAAAAGTAATATTATGATGCTTAGAAGACAGAGGAGAAAAAAGGGAGTAGAATGGACTCAAGTAGGTCAGTGTAAGAGGTGAGAAAAGTGGAGAAATACATAGAAGGGTGTCAGAAATCTATATAAAAAAGGTCAGAGTAGAAGCAAGAAGGTGATACAATCAAGTATCAGGTAGTTAGGGAAATAGAAAGAGCTATGTAATAGTGCTACCGGTATGTGATACAGAACTACAATAAACTATGTATAAACAACATAAATGACAAATATCTCTGGGACAAGGCAGTACGCAATGATGCAGCAGTGCGCTACCAATAAACTAATGCAAATTGCGACACCTGTGAAACCTAGTCACTACAAACATGTTCAGCACCACATTACCTTGCAGTAAGTATTTGCATCACAGATATAAATACGTAGCTCTCAGCATAAAACATTTATCAGCTCAGCACATTAAAAAACAGATTAAGGCTAAAAAAAAACAAACATATTGTAATAAAGACTTGGATACTTACATGGTGTGGATACAGTGGCTCGGGGAATGAGGAGGACGCTAAGCCATGGGACTGGTGCTTGAAAATGGCACCCAAGTGAGCATAGGCTTAGTAACTTTGTATCAGATGTAAGCAGATGGGGAGATCCAATTAGGATGACTTTTAGGAGTGGGAAAGCCAATGAGTCATAGTCTGCATACAGTGGAGCCGAAGGGGGAAACAGCAGCCAAGTAAACTATAGAAGCAATCTATCAGATGAAAGAGGCAGTCTATATGATGGCTATTGTCTAAGGTTCTCAATGGCTATTCTCCTTAGACAGAATTCTTAGATAATTCTTAGTTAAGCTAAAAGCACATTACAGGCATAGCATAGGTGTAATTGCAGCTAAGGAGAATGGGGGATGGCAAGAATTTGTTATTGAGGGAAGATGGATGAGAAACTGAGCGTGTTGGAGCCATGCTGTATGCTCGCCAGAGGTTTATTTTATCTTTTGTTATTAATGAAACTGTGTTGAATAACTTTACACTTTACAGCAACTATTATCTTGGAGGAAAAGTACTTTAAAGAAACATAAATTAATAGAAAATAAAAGGCTCCATTCTCAGGGTTTTAAAGAAGAGTCCAGATCCGTTCTACCAGGGTGTTCTCAGTACTGCTTTCTTCCCACTAGGGAGGGATGCCCAGCGTACAATAGGGAATGTAGCAGTCAAACAGCAGGGTCACACAGTAATGTAGTTGGGAAATTAATAGAAAATAAAAGGCCCCAGTCTCAGGGTCTTAAAGTAGAGTCCAGATCTGTTCTACCAGGGTTGTTTGATAGTACTACTTTCTTCCCGGTAGGGAGGGATGTCCAGCATGCAGTAGGGAATGCAGTGGTCTTACAGAAGGAGCACACAGTAATGTAGTTAGGGAATTAATAGAAAATAAAAGTCTCCTGTCTCAGGGTTTTTAAGTAGAGTCTGGATCCATTCTACTGGGGTGTTCTCAGTACTACTTTCTTCCTGGTAGGGAGGTATGTGGAGGATGTAGGGAATGAAGTGGTCAAACAGCAGGGACTGCACATTAATGTAGTTGGGGAATGGCATGCATACAGTGGCTCGGGAGTGAGGAGGATGCTAAGCTGTGGGACTAGTGTTTTCATAGTCTGACTATTAATGAGAAACAAGCACTTCATAGCCTAATGCATGAGAGAGAGATTATTGTAAAACCAGCTGATAAAGGTGGTGCCATCGTCATCCTCATTTCAACTGACTGTTGAAGGAAGATGATGGAAATGTTGAATGATGAGACATATTTTAAGATATCAAGATGGAAAGTCCATCAGATTGTTTACTGAGTCAGTAGATTTTATGTGAATTACTTATGAGTAGAAACATCACTCAAGGACTCTGAGTATCTTAGAATTGAACATCCCACTATACCAGAGGTCAGTGGTCTACCAAAAGTACACAAGAATAGACATGATCCTCCTCCCCGCCCTTTAGTATCAGGGTGAGGCTGGATTACACAACCAGCCTCAATATATGTCAAAAATCAGCTAAAGAAGATACTTCCAAAAGCATCTACAGTGCTAAGAGATACCTCACATTTTCTTGAAACACTCTGTATCAATAATAGTGAATTAATACGCATCACAGATTTTATTATGGTTACTCTAGATGTCAAAAGCCTATTTACGGTTATACCCAATGATTTTGGGATACAGGCCATGAGCAGATTTTTGAGACATCATGAAATCTAGAAAAGGAGGATGTTGTGAGGATTAGTAGTCTACTGGAGATCATACTGGATTCCAATGTCTTTGTCTGCAATGAGCAATACTATTGGCAGAAATGAGGGGTTGCTATGGGCACTCCCTGCACCAGCAGCTTACTCTAGCAGTGTTATGGCTGAATGGGAGATTGAGAATATATTCAGTAATCAAAATCGCTGGAAAGAGTATGTCATCTACTATGGTAGATTTGTGGATGACATCTTTTTTCTCTGGAATGGTCAAGAGGATGAGCTGATTGAGTTTGTTTCTTACTTGAACAATACCACAACGTTTCTGGAGTTTGAAGCATGTTGGCCAAACAAAGAAATAGACTTTCGGGATGTTGCCCTGACGCTCAAGGATGATAGTGATATTGATACTAAAATCTTTAGAAAGGAATGCTGGAGAAATATTTTTTTTTACATAGGACCAGCATGCATCCTCAACATGTATATTCACAAGTTATCAAAGGTCAACTAATAAGAACTTCTAGGCTATGTACTGAAGATGAGGTAGATGCCACTCAATTTTTAGAACATCTGAAAGCACTTGGCTACAAAGAGGATGAGATATGTGAAGGTTATCTGACAACCAGGATGATGAGATGGAGTCAGGGTACCACATATTATTCCGGATATAGAAGTGGCAGGGCAACACACAAAAGGAAGGATAACGCATTTCAACTTTTAAGATGCCAACTTACTTTCAGCAGTGACATGTCACGGGTGTGCGACATAATAAGGAGGAACTGGAAACTTCTGACTATAGATGAAAATTTGAAGAGTATTGTGAGAGAAACCAAGTTTTGCCTTCAAAAATAGAAAGAATCTAAAAAGACTTCTTTGCCACAGCCATGATAGTTGCATCTGGGGATATTTCTTTGAAGGAAGGAACTTTTACCTGTAGGAGATTTAAAGCATGCTCCTTCATAAAGAGAGAAAATATTTTACAGCATCCTATTACTCAAAGAACTTATAAATTAAAATGATATGCAGATTGCAACCCTAAGAATGTTGTTTATGTTGCAATCTGCAACAGCTGTGCAGGATTCTCCATGTGTAAGATGAATAGGTGCTTTAAAGAGAGGATTCTTCATCACTTATGTGACATATGTAATGGGAATGAATCCAGTGCTCTGTACCAACATATAACTAAGAACACTAGACATTCCTTTTAATTTTTAGTCCTGGAGGTGATGTATGTTTCAGCCAGAGGAGGTGATGTTATCAGTACATCAGAAGCAGCAGAGACGAGATGGATAGCTAATTCGCAAGTGGATAAACCACCAGGACTGAATGGGTTGCTTCCTCTCAAGCCTATATTGAAGGAGCATAGGCTTCATAAATAATAATTGATTGGTTGATCTGAAGAAGGTCTAATCACCGAAAGCATTTATCTGTGTTTTGTTTTATTGAGTGCCGGTTTTATTAAAGCTCTTTTTACTTCAGCAGTGGTGTATCAGCTCATTTGGATCAAAACTTAAATGTATGTCATTATTTAGTAATTTCAGCCCTCAGATCATCTCAGTGATTTGCCAGAAAATCACAGATGTTTTGAGAAACAAACCAAAAATAAGAGGCGAAAATCTGGGGAGTTGAGAGGTGTGATTTCCACATATTTACTTTTTGTATACTTATGCATATATTTCATAACTGATATAATAATTTTGTGTATGCTGTCTAAATTATATAAACAACAAGAAGCATTTCATTCCAGTTGTAATATATTTATATAAGCAGGTTATGCCATGTTTTATTTATTATGTATTATAACTAAGACACTTCATATGTTTGTTAATGATAAGCTTACATGCCATAACTAATAAAATGTTCCTTTTTACTGTTGAAATAATATGAAGTCTTCTTTTTGCTGCTCTCGTTAGGGTTCGCCACAGTGGATCATCTGTTTCCATTTCTTCCTGTCCTCTGCATCTTGCTCTGTCACACCAACCACCTGCATGTCCTCTCTCACAACATCCATAAGCCTTATCTTAGGCCTTCCTCTTTTCCTGTTACCTGGCAGGTTCATCCTTAGCATTTTTTTCCCAATATACTCTGCATCCCTCCTCAGCACATGTCCAAACCAACGTAATCTTGCCTCTCTGGCTTTGTCTCCAAACCTTCCAACCTGGGCTGACCCTCTAATATACTTATTCCTAATCCTGTCCACCCTCGTCACACCCATTGCAAATCTTAGCATCTTTAACTCTGCCATGTCCAGCTCTGACTGCTGCCTTTTTGTCAATGCCACTGTCTCCAACCCATATAACATAGCTGGTCTCACTACCCTCTTGTAGACCTTCCCTTTCACTCTTACTGATACTCATCTGTCACAAATCACTCCTGACACTCTTCTCCACCCACTCCATCCTGCCTGAAGTATAAACATTTAATTATTACGATAATTATTACTAGTATTATTTTATATACAGATGATCCCTTGCAATACTTTCAGTTTATGATGGTATTTGTTATAAAACAGAATTCATCCATTGCTCATGAAAGAATGAATAAACTGTGAGAATGTTATGTAATCACAGTTGCTCCTTTATTAGTGCATTGGCACTGTAGCTCAGCTAGCCCTGCCAAATATCTTGTTTTAAACATTTACTCATTTTGAAAAACTAAAAAACAAAAATAGTCAAAAGGAAAACAAACTATTAAACTACTAAAATCAACTTTAATGAACAGCAAACAAAATCACTGGTAACTGGTAAACGCTTTCATCCCAATCTATGGAACTTCATCAGACCAAGTTACACCGATCTTAAAACCATTAAGTACAGTTCCTTGCAATCACATGACCTTACAAAATGTCACATGACTTAAAAATCAGTGCTTTAACCCTTTTTTTTCAGCACTACTTTAAAATTTTCTCTCTCATTCATACCAGGAGAACTACATGCATTTAACCTTATCTGCCAACAATATCCTTCCAATCCAAATCATCTTCAGTCTCTAATCTCTCCATATAATTAAATACTTGGTTTATTACTGAAAATCTAAAATTAACATCACTATCTGCACTATGCTTTTACACAACATGCTTTACTAAACCATTACTAATGTTTTTATGAGCTACAGCTCTCACATGCTCATACATTCTTTTATTGATCTCCCTAGTTGTTCTGCCTATATAAAATGCAGAACATAAATCACATATAACAACAGAAACTACAAATCTAGACCTACAGCTATACTTGCATTTTAATTTCATAACATAATTCCTGGCTTCTGGCTTCACTTCACCTTCAGCAACTAACTGACAAAACTTACAACTCCCACACTTAAACATTCCCATACTCTCTTCCAAAATGTCTTTATTATTCCTATAAAAATATTCCTTTCAACTCTTCCTTCTTCTTGACACAAAAACTGGTCTTTCACCTATGATATCCCTTAAATCTGCAAAATTAGTAAAAAACCTCCAGTTATTAATAATTACTTGTTTTATACTGGCCTCATCAACTGAATTAGACAGAACACATGCCAGACCATACTCCTTAGAATTTTCTTTTTGGTTCATTTGCATATTAAAAGTACCTCCTGCCTCTCTCAAAGCCATAACCTCAACTTTTATCTCTTGAACTAGTTTCATCGAATATCCCCTATCATAAAATCTATTTCCATCGAATTACATTCAATATTAAAAAACTTTGTATCCTCAGTAAGCTCATTCAACCTTAAAAACCGTCCTTTCACTATATTCCTCTTCAAGCTTCCCTTATGCATACTATTATAATGCAAATAGCTGTTACTGTGTAATTCCTTCTTCAAAATCCTCATTTTAATATTGTTGGCAGATTTGTAAACCACAAGATCCAAACAAAAAAATGTAATCTATAATGGTATGAAAAACAAATTTAAGATAATCAGACACGGTGTTTAAATACACAAAAAAAACTCCATTAATCTTTCAATACTACCTTTCCATAGGAAATAAAATCATCAATAAAATGCTTATAAGATATAACATCCATAAAAAGTCAGACTTATACATACATTCATTTTCCCAGCCTGTCATAAATATATTGGCTTAACTAGGGACCATTACCACTCCCATGGCTACGCCATTTCCCTGTCTATATATTTCTTTATCCTAGACAAAGAAATAGTAGCTTAAAGTAACATCCAGAATTTCAGTTAGCAGCCTAATTTTACTATCTGTGAAAATTTTGGAGGTACGCATTTCCTTATTAATCAATTCAAGGCCCTCAGCATTTGGAATGGTAGTGTATAACAACACAAAATCAGCTGTTAGCAATATTATTGAATCAGCCACTGATATCTTGGTAACCTAATTTTTAAACTCAAAGGAGTCTCTGATAAGTGAATCACTACAACAAATCAAGTTTTGCAGACACTTGTCAGCAAAAATTGCCAGAGGTTCAGTTTTATTTCCTTGGCTTGCCACAATCGGCCTAAAACTTTGCTTGCCTAAACACCTATGTATTTTTGGCAAGCCAAAAAACCTTCCCAACTTGGCTTCCACACTGTAAAGTAATCAGCCATGTCTGCAGTAATCAGACCTTCAGTCCATCACACCTCAATACACACATCCACTACATTATACGATCTACAACATCTACCCAGGGCACCTTTTCATAAAATTTATCATCATTTAACATCTTTTTTAATTCCTCACAATGATAAATAAAATCTAAAACCACCACATTATTCCCTTTGTCAGCCTTTATAATATATAAACTTTGATTACTTTTCAAATGTAACAATGCTTCTCTTTCTTTCATAGTCATAAATCCCTTACATCGTTTTCACAGGTAATGAGAAAGGCTTCCAACTCTGGCTTTAAAATGATTAAATAAAGAAGGCTTTTTAAAGAAACTCAATTTTTCCATCATTGTTAATATTATTAAAAACATTTCAAGTTCAATTTCCTTGTGAAATCTGTCAAAGTATTGATAGTCTCAATTAAATCTGCCCTTTGGGAAGGTACAAAAGTCAATCTTTTGCTTAAAACACTTAAATGGTCATATTGTAAAACAAGACTGGATAAATTTACCACTTTGAAAGAATTAAAAACAGTACCCTTTCTTGGCAAAGCATTTACTTCTTTGCCCTGTACGCTTCTACAATTTTTCCATCAGCCTGTTCCCTGTTTGTAACGATTCTACTGACTGAAGAATTATTCATTTTGGTTTAATCTCCAGGTGCTACTTTCAGAATGTTCTTATGTTGCACATTGACATCCTACCAAATAGTCTTAATAGTTATTGTCCTGGTATTTCCATGTAGTCATTCAGAATAATAAAAGAACATCCACAAATTATAGAAAGGCCCTTTCCGCAACATAAACTGTTTGAGCGTAATACCTATCTTGATACTATAGACTGGTTACACTGTATTCCCACTCTAGCCCGACTCTTGCTCTGTCTTAATTTATCACAACCTTATCCAGAATTCAGGATGTTTTCTTCCACGTACACTTTAAAGGTTTATAGCTCAGTTGTACCCTTCGTTAACTGATGGCATTAAAATCATATAAAGCAGAGGAACAATGCACAGAAAGCCTAGAAACAGGAATCATTTAACAGAGAACTAAATCTAACCTTCCTGGACTATAAAATTAATCAGGATAGCAACTAATAGTACAAAATATTTATATCTAAGACAAAGCATACTTGATAAACTCCCTACAAACAAAAAATCCATTACCTGAAGAGACTTTTAACTTCCCCTCAATAAAGTGAAGTACCTATACCTCTAATGCAAGCTATGCCCAAACTTGTTTGTCTACAAGCTCGCTGGAGAACATAATATTTCTGACCTATTCCTCTATACTATTTATTCCCCTGGTATCTTCTTCCCAAAGTATTTCAGGCCATAACATAGTGCTTTTAGCTTCAGGGTCTCTAAACTCACTAAAGCCAATATCTCAGAATTCAGGTATTTTAAACATACTAATATCATCAAATTTTATGATGAAATTTCAAAATTCACTTATAGCAGCATCACTTCAGACATTGGACTGTCACACGTCTCTTGTGTTCAAATGAGACACAGGCTCTGTGATGGGTTCAAGTTGTTTATTGTACATAAACACATCAGGAGCTGTAACTGGAACATATACTTAAGCTGACTAACTTATTACTTCAAACATGCTCGCATATGTATCTCCAGTCATACCTGCACTCACTCTGACTGACTATACAAAATGGCACTGATCTTGCACATGCTCAGTAACCTATAAGCATGTGCTATCTGGATACAGTGGCTGACTAGGTACAGTACACACAATGATCTACATCCTCCCGCTTTGATTTGTTCAACATGCAGTAGGAGAACAAGATATTTTTTACAAGCAAGATATCACATCAACATTTAACAACAAATTAATTCAAGTCCAAGTCACTGTGTATTTCGGATTGGGTCTGGAAATTCTACCCGATCTGGTTCCATAAAAACATTGACTGGGTTTAGCAACAGGGACAGTCTCTCTGGATTCTTTTACAATTGGAACTTT
The DNA here is from genome assembly GCF_019279795.1 of Protopterus annectens. Classification (NCBI taxonomy): domain Eukaryota; kingdom Metazoa; phylum Chordata; order Ceratodontiformes; family Protopteridae; genus Protopterus; species Protopterus annectens. Next base: position 535,116,947 of record NC_056734.1, read on the forward strand.
GGCAATTACATCAGGATTACTTGAAGAATTTACACTGTCCTCTGGAATTTGAACAAGTGTAAAGTCATTGCCACAGGTGATCTGCTGCATCACAGGTTTGGAGACTACGTGTCTTCGATTCCTTCTGAAATCCACTCCTTCAGATTGTGCGATGTAAGATCTCGGTTCTTCACAAATATTTTTGACAATTCCCACTTGGTCATATCCTTTACATGTAATCTCGCCTTGTCTTTATGGTCTAAAAGATTTGCTGGATTTATCATTGTACCACTTTTGTGACTGACATTTTTTCAAAAGTTGAGTCTTGACCAGTCTGTTCTTTGCATTTGGAATCAGTAATTGTTTACTGATCAGAAGAGTTGTTCTAGTCTGTCTAGACATCAATTTCTGAGTATGTGAACCAAGTAAATTATCTCGAGGAATGTTTCTGAGATTAAGTAGGTTAAGAAAAACGTTGGTACTATCTCTCCTGGATTTCTCCAACAAGTACTTTGCACTTTGAACTGCACACTCAGCTAATCCACTGGACTGTGGATAGTCAGGACTACTAGTAAAATGGACAAAGTCCCAAGACTCAGCAAAATTCTTGAAATGTTGACTTTTAAACTGTGTCCCATTGTCAGATATGACTTTGTGCGGGCTGCCATGAACAGAAAAAATGTCTCTTCATTTCATAATGACAGTGTTGGACATGAAGTTAGGAAGAAGGTCAATTTCAAACTAATTCGAAAATCTAAATAATGTTGACCATTCCATTCAAAAATATCAGTAGTAACTGTCGACCATGGTAATTCAGGAATCTGGTTTAGCTGAAGTGGTTCCTTTTATTGGTGTGATTTAGTACTGTTGCAAATTGAACATGCTAGAATTTCCTTCTCTATATCTTTGGACAGAAAAGGCCAAAATACTATGCCTCTTGCCCTTCTTTTGGTTGAATCAGTACCCAGTTGACCACAATGCAAAATTTTGATATATTCCTGCTGTACTGCTGAAGGAATTAACACTTTATGACCTTTCATGATAATTCTATCTTCCATCTTGAGCTCTTCTCTGTAAGGAAAATACATCTGTATGTCACGTGGTAACCTAGTTTGTCATGCTGGCCATCCTTGACTGATGCAATTTTTCAGTTCCTGGAAAATTCAGTCTGAAGCTGTGTGATTTCTAAGTTCATCAAGACATGATGAAATATTTCTGACTTCCATGACTTCAGTCTACTTTCTCATTGCCATGCTGTTCTGTTGTTTTTCTGGTTGTTCTTGACAAAGTATCCAGCAAGGTATAGAAATTTGTATTTTGTACTGATATCAAAATTGTATTTTTGCAATTTTAACATCATACATTGCAAGCATATGTATTGGCTTTTTCAGAATTGTCACTAAAGGTTGATGATAAATCTCTGTTTGAATAGGTTTGCCATAAATATATTCTTTGAACTTCGAACATGCAAACACTACTGCCAAAAGCTTTTTTTCAATTTGTGCATACTGCACTTCAGTTCAAGTTAAAGTTCTGGATACATAGGCTACTGGTATGCCCATTCAGTCTGGTTTGCTACTGGTATGTCTTCTTGAAGACATGCTGCACCAAGACCATACTTTGAAGTATCACATGAAAGAGTTACAGGGTTGTGAACATTATAATATCTCATTGTGAGTGGACTGGCAATTTTCTCTTTCAGAACATCAAAGCCTCTTTTGTGTTGTTCCAACCACGGCCAGTTTATATGTTTGCTTACTTGACAGCTCACTCAAGTCTGGGATGAACTTTCCTAAATAGTTGACCATGCCAAGAAAATGTTGCAAAGATGTGACAGTTTCTGGAACTGGCATCGCAAGAATGGCTGCTTACTTAAAAGGATCTGGTTGGAAGCCAGAACTAGTAAACAAATGACCCACGTAAGTAACTTCTTTCAGTTGAATTTACATTTCTGGGGATTCAGTTTAAGACTGACTTCACGTGCATGGTCTAGAACTTTCTTGAGGTTTCTGTCATGGTCGTCTTCACCATTGCACCATTGTCTCCAACAATGATGTCATCTACTACAATAGGACATGGATAACCAGAAAAAATTGTTCCATGGGACATTAAAGGACTTTACTGGCAGAATTAATTCCAAATGGAATTTTCAAAAATCTGTATCTAGCAAAGGGTGTACTGAATGTGGTTAACAATGAAAATCTGCGATCCAGCGAAATTTGCCAAAAGGAACGTTTTGCATCTAAGACTGAAAAAAATAGTGGCATTTGGCATGAGAGCAGCTACTTCTACTGTGTGGAACGTATACGTAAGCTGACTGACTCATTACCTCAAACACACTCGCATGTGCATCTCCATTCATGCCTGCACTCACTCACTCTGATTGACTATGCAAAATGGCACTGATTTCTTACATGTGCTTAGTAACTTATATGCATGTGCTATCTAGCTACAGTGGCTAACTAGGTACAATACACACAATGATCTACAGCTGCCACAGGTAGTCTCACCAAGAAATTATATACCCACATAGATAAATTTATAGGAAAGGCAGCCCCACCCAGATCTAAATAAAATGGGAAATTTTACTAAAAACAAAAAACCCTTTGTGGTCCAATGACATAAATAAACTGTGCAATAAAATAGAAAAAAAAAACTCCTTAAACTAATATCCACATATCAAGGGTAATAGGAATTTAAATAAAAAACTGAAAAGAACTATTCAGCCTACTAAAGCAGTTCATGAACCTAGATAAGTATTTGAAGCAAAGGACAATTACAGATCCTTTGTTGGCTATGTTAAGAAACTAAGAAGTAACACTTAACATTACTCTAACTACTCTTACCCTCAGCCATTGCTAACATTCTGGCAAACAAATGTAGTGTGAATTTTTAGGTAGGTCCACAGGACAAACAGTCCCTTTTCAGTGGAGATTTGGGAGCAGTATCTACATAAGAGACTTGCTTAATGTCACACAGTAAGCAAATGAGGGCCAAGGAAATCAAACCCTGTTCCACAAGAACTTCAGCTCACATATTTAACCATTTGTATCCTACACCAGACTCATTTCACCTCAGAAACAATTATCCAAGCTCCACCTTTACTTGGAATCTCTCAAATCCCCCACAATCACTAAGGAGCATATACTAAAAATGCTTTCCAAGACAAAAATGTTTCATTTTTTAGACCTGATGATATACCATCTGTTTAATAAACGTTACTAAGCAAGCCATGGCAGAGAAAAACCTCAGGTTATTTTAAGCTGATCTTAGCCACAGGCTTTGTCCCTAAGCTTTGGTGGACAGTAGTAGTGATGTCACTCCATAAAGATGACCTCACCACTTACTCTAGTAATTATGGGCCCAACAGCTTCATTAGTCTCATTTGCAAAGCCATAGAACATATTGTAACTGTCCTCCCAAAGTATAATATTAAAAATCTCATCATGCTTGACCTGCAGCAGTTCAGCTTTTTCAAGGGTGCATCCTGTCTAATGAATCTGTTTCACTTCTTCGAAGTAGGGTAACACTGGCTGTTGACAGTAGCCACACTGTCCACATAATATATGTTGACATTTGACACCATCTCCCATGCTAGTATTGTTAGTAGACTAAACACGTTACAAACACAGCACTGTATGACAAGATGGAAAGCAGCTTGGCTAAAAGACAGAAGCCACATGGTGCAGGTGCCTCATGAGAGAGTACGAAGGTGATCAGTGCCGTTTCACAGAGTTCATTATTGGCACCACTTTTGCTCGTCATTTACTTTTCTAATTTCCAGGCCTTGAACCAAGGCCCCTGGCTAACCAGGTTTGCAGATGTCTGCAAGCTGGGAGTCATTGTCAAGTCCTCCTTTTTGTCCAGGCCTTTCAACATGAACTTCTACTCATTTATTTATTTTATTTTATTTATTTAACATTTGTTGACCGGGAAAGTCCGACTAGGTTCCACAGATCCTGTTTTCAGCGGAGGCCCGGGGAGAAATGCTCCAGAAATGCTCATAAATACTGGGTGTACTAAAAATGAGCTCAAATTACATGCCAAAAAGTTCAAAATTGCTTAAAGGACAGAAC